>NC_092233.1:10855241-10915241 GCF_036320965.1 Panulirus ornatus | reverse complement strand
GAAGCCAACAGAATCTTTAAAAACTTCACCTATGGCCGAGAATTACCTTGAGAAGCCAACAGAATCTTTAAAAACTTCACCTAAGCCCGAGAATTACCTTGAGAAGCCAACAGAATCTTTAAAAACTTCACACAAAGGCCGAGAATTACCTTGAGAAGCCAACAGAATCTTTAAAAACTTCACCCAAAGGCCGAGAATTACCTTGACTTTTCCGTGTTTGTGTGGATGCATTCTAACGACTCTTGTCTTCTGCACTACGATGGATAGTGAAGTATATACGTAAGTTCGATGATACAGTGACTCCCCTTCCTCATCCAAAGCCTAATGAAGTAATCACTTTCATTCATTTTCCTATATCAATTTTAGAAGCACAAAAAAGAAAATCATAAAATACCTTTATGAGTTTTCAGAGGACGATGTAAAAAGTCTTATTTTCCTTTGAAGACGAACGCACACGGCCCCGCGCGCGCCCCCGGCAACCATATGTAAACACGGAACCATAAGAACTCACGATTTTCAGGAAACATCGAAGACGGAGGCAAGTCTCTGCTGCCAGAGGAAGTTAGGCGAGGATTTCCCTACGATCTCTTGAATCACAGAGGCAACTGACGTAATTTCAGCCTACTTAAATCCACATCTACCCTGTTTATACGAGTGGGAGAAGCAAACTTATCCCCAGTGAAGCTCCGCTCGGCTTTCTGTATACAGTACCCTACCCCTACCATAGGCAGCCAGTGATGTCCCTGCATTTGGTCAATCGGTGTCGTTAAATAACCTATTTATCAAAAATTAGTTCTCTCGTTTGCTTTCACATGATTTTCTTATGCTGGTTTCATATTTCATTTTTTTTTCAATTTCTTTCCTTGCTTTTTCTCTTAAATCTGATACCTTGCTTCTTTACTCATGATATTTCATACCTGTTTTCTTAATCCTAATCAGTTTTCTATTTGTTTCTTATGAGTATCATTTATCAGCATTCTTCCCAATTCTTTTCGAAAGACGTCTTCATGTTTCCCTTACAAAATTTCACGAGGATTTTGTACACATGTTTCTTTGATAACAATACTTTACGGTAGATGAATTTTAATGTAATATTTTCCTACACTCACTTCGTTTAAAACAATACTTTACGGCAGGGAAAATTTTGATCTAGAATTTTCCTACACTCACTTCATTTCAAGCACTACTTTACGGTAAGTAAAATTTTGATCTAGTATTTTCCTACAAACATTTCGTAGAGAGAAATTTCCAAAATCCCAATTATAGAACAGACTGTTCCAGTCTTTTTACATTACGTAGTGTTTAGGACGGACGAATCATGATTTCCTTATAACATAAAAATCGACCTTACCATATAAACATTTCCTAATGTAGTAGACTGTATTCGCCACAAGGGCACCTGTTGAGTAAGTAGCGAACACGGGCGCCAACACAAATGGCTGATGTCTCCCGGAAACTACAGTAGTGTGCAACAGTCGTAACCCAACTTTTCTCTGTTGGCTCCACATCGATGGGACGAAGTTCGTACCGAAGCCAGGCATTAAATGAAACAGAGAATGGGGACTCAAAACATACAGAATTATGGAAGGCAAGAGGAAAAATAATCACATAGGAGGAAGTGGAAGTAACCTGACTTTTTAATAAGGGGGAGATCATACCTATTAGGCAAGACAGGATACGGTTAAAGAACTCCAAAGCTTGGCGGCGTGAGTAAAGAAATAAACACCACAACATTCCATCCTTGAGTTTACACAAGTGATCCAGTGACGCGGAAGCTTTCCAAGTATTACTTGGTCTCGCTAATTAACTAATGTTTCCCTGTTGAAAGATTCATCACTCTTCACAGCTGTTAAATATGTTGAAATTTCATTTGAGAATAAATGACTTGATATCCATCGGAGATTCGCCCAATATCATTTAAAAGATCTTAAAGCTTTTGAAAGAGAGAGAAAGAGAGTGAGAGTGTTCCAACAAGCGGAGCCCATTGTAAAGTTGAATTTCCCGTAGGATCAAGCACAAAATAGTATCTGATGACAGCACTGAAAAATGATGAAAGAAATTGCATATAAAGTATCCATAACAACAGTTATCATTTGTGACATTTTTAGAACAATTTATCAGTTTTATGCTCTGTATATACAATTTGTTGTTGGTACTCTGTGACCAAAATATTCATGTACTATATTTGCTGTTGTGGCACAGTGGCGAAATGTACATGTTCTGTGTTTGCTGTTGTTCTTGCACAGTGGCGAAATGTGCAGGTGCTGTGTTTCTTGCTGTTGCACGGTGGCGAAATATACGTGTACGATGTTTGCTGCTATTGCACACTGGTGAAATATACATGCACCACATTTATTACTGTCACACAGTACCCAGGCGATATACAGACGCACCTTACTCTGGAACATATGACATTATGAGCCTTGAACTCAGGGTGACTTCCAGACTTCGGCTGGATTTTAACTAGACACAAATGCGTGCTTGGATCACCCAGAGTCGAACCCTGGATTGGGTGGACTGACCTACACCGCTGTGCCATGAACCTACACAACCCTTCACCGTAAGGATTGATCGACACACTAACTTACCCAAAACATGCTTCTCGACAGAGATGATTTACTTGTGACTAACTACATTCCTGCACAACTGGACATGTATACTACTTAGCAGTAGGGAGAAGGTGGGTGTCGGGTCAAGAAGACCTGAACATGAGAGGTCAGGTCAAGCCCACGTCAATGATACGTAAATATTCCTCGACCTGAACAGAGTAAGTTCAGAAACTCGTTTCATCCCCGGTTGCTAAGCGAGGTTGTACAACGACTAGGCTAATAACTAAAAAGGAAAAGCAGATAGACTAGAAAAATACCGGAATACGGTAAAAAATAATCTTAGTTTCTGGAGTATCATGAACATGTTAGGAATATCATAGACATCTATTTACGGTAGCCTGATGCGTGTATTAACAGGGAGGTTAAGCATGATGTCTTTAGTTAACGTAGGATGATGTAGCGTGTTTGAGGAGGACAAGTGGTTGTCTCGCCGTACTCGGCTGGTGAGACTGTAGGAGGCTCAGAGGGGGATTCCACTGGCGTTAATAACGGTGACTGTACTGGGATCAACAGTGATTGTAATGCTGAACAACGGTGACTGGGGTCGACGATGTACTGGGATTAATAATGATACACTTGAGTCAGTGTCGAGTATGTTCAGGCGAGGCCTATACAAGGAGAATCTCTCTTCCATTTTGTGTAGGTGTCCAACGTCTGTGATTGCTGAGAAGCCGGTGATTGTTCTGAGAGCTCTAGGTCTGCGTGGTCTGTGGTTTTGTTGTGTTAACGATTGTTGCCACAGGACCAACCAACGGTGGTTAGAGTCAATGGTTACCGCACTGGAGGTGAACGATTACTGTACAGGAGGATAACAAAAGCAGTATTGAGGTGAACGATCAAGTTAACATATCAACGACATTTGTACTGGGGAGCAGTAGGATCACTGTGGTCCACTGGGAATCACTCCTGGGGGTAGAGCAGTGAGTTATCGAAAGTCAATAAGAGTTGCACTGGGGAAGGGGAGGAGGAAGGTCAACGGAGGCCGTTCTCGGAAGGCAAACAGTAGGGCTGGGTCGCTGAGCCATCTTGGCCATTGTTGTGCAGCCAGTCAGCGGTCTCAATGGCCCACGGACAGGAAAAGAAATACTTCTTCTCCCTTTGCTTTCCCTGTGTTTCTTCTCTTGATTTCTTCCCCTCTCATTATTCTCCCCTTCTTCCGTCCTCTTCTATCCACTTACCCTCTTTTCATGACATTAACCTCCACCTGCTTTTTATCTTCGTCTATCATCTTTAATCCCTAAAATCTTCCCGTCTCTTAAAACTTTACTCAGCATCTTTTTTTTTCATATTCTCTCCTTCATCCAACCCTATTTCTTCTTAGCTTTCCATTCTTCGCTATATTCTGTCCCCTTTCATCACCCTTCTCACTTATTCCTCTATATTCCACTACTACTGGCTGGCTTTCCTACCTTACCTTGGCTATACCTCACCACCACTACCTTCCCCTCGGCAATCACTCAATTTCCCCAACATCTCTCAATCCGCCAGTTCAGGCCCGTTATGTCTGAAAGTCCCTATCATCCGTGGGATAATTTCTCGCCTCGTCGACCTGGAGATTCGCCCGTGGAAGATAATACGTCTGGAGGCTACACTGCCATAGACATTAACCGCCCAAGGAGGCGCTAACCCGTTCTGATTCAGCAGTGCTTCACCGGTGCTCTGGAACCATCTCACACCCTTCGTGTGAGATGGTTGGGAGCCAGCAGCCGCCTCGGCATGTAATATCGCCCTGATTGAAACAGGTGCTCGGGCACCATCCTGAAAGCCTTTACGTTAGGATTAACAACAAGTTTTACTTTTCCGTCTCATTAAAACTTAGCCATCGAGTTGGTCTTGACGTATGACGCAACATGCTCTCAATACATCTATCAATGTCGCCTCCTGTTCTCACTTGCTATCATCATTCTGATATTCAAATCATACAGTTCTCTGGATAGCTGTCATCTAGCCCCCTTTTTAAACAAAAAAGGTTTCCCCTCCTCCCCCATGCAACATGTGATACTTCAGTCCTTTTCTCTTAAGGCCTCGCCTGGATGAGGACCTTTTGCCATCAATGCCAATGACGGAGGAAAATGAGAACGATATACATCGAAGCCTTGCAGTAGTTAACGCCGAATACCAACCAGCCCTTCCCCCCACCTTAAAAGAAGTTGAATTCCTCCTACATTAGCCTACTAAAGCCTGATATCAACATTACTTCCCCCACACCAAAAGAAATATCCTCAAAAACTGAAAATTACATTTTCACTCACCAGATCCGAGGAGCCTCTACTAAGACTGCTGAAGCCTGCTATCGCAGTACTGAACCACAATACATGACCTCTTAAACCCTATTAGTCCTGACACTAGACTGTAGAAGATTGTACCTCACACGTAAACCCCAAAATGAAGCCACTAAAATTTTACGGTAATCCTCTCTGGCCGGCGTAACGTAAATCTTCTTGAAGTCCTTTGTGTTACGTATTTTTTTTTTTAGGCCAAAGCTGTATCGTGGTTAAGAAGGCACGAAGCTTATGTCTGTGTGATTATACCTTCGCTGGCGTGGGGATTCACTGATTAATATGATTACATGCTTATGTATATATATATACGTCTTTATTCCTCCGTTGTTAGCACTGAACTCAAAGGCCGCAGTTCTCATGATAATTAAACATGGCACATAAACAGGAATGGATGAGTATAACATCCCACTTTGTATATGAGTAACGCTTGATTGTCCTGAATACTCCGGCCTGTGAGTTTTGTGCGAACAACGAGGAATAAAGATGAGTATACACGTAAGCATGTAATATCAATCAGTAGATCCCCTAGCCGCCGACAGTATAATCACACAGCGCCTCACCAAAGCTTTAGACTTAGTCATGCATAACAAAGTCATCAGAAAAACCATCAACACTAGTCTGCAAAAGAAGTCTCACAACATGGCTTTCACGCTCCATCAGCAAGAGACGATAGGTTATGTGCTTATGAGGAACCATATCCACCTTCCACTCCCTCATCTTTGGTGTACCACAGGGTATAAAGATAGGGCCCTTGTGGAAGAAGAGCAAACGTCGTGTCCATCTTTAAGAAAGAAGACCAGGAGAATGCGCTGAATTACAGACTAACCTCCCTGTCGAGACTGGTCTGTACAGTGCTGGAAAATATAATCAGAAAGCAAATGGATGACAGCTTGCAAAGGATAAACTACCAACGCGAGAAACGAGATGGTTTCAGGAAATAAAAGGAAGAAGGAGGAGGACGACTGTCTGCATCTGGAAAGTCCAAACAATAAAAATAATGACTTTGCTACCTAGGGAGATGGAACTGGAGCTGGATCTTCAGGCAGGAATAAGAAGACTCCAACAATGCAGAGAAAATTATTTTAGTGGAAGGAAACAAATGATGCATGTCAAAGGAGCCCCTCTCAGAATGGTCTGAGGTCACCAGTGGAGTACCGCACGGTTTTGTTCTAAGACCACTGCTTTCCATACACTATGCGAATGGCATACCAAAAGGACTGGACTCCAACCTGAATATGTTTGATGATGATGCCAAGGACACGAGGAAAGTAAAAAGAGAGGAGGATTGCATCAACGACTCCGACCTGAGTATGTTTGACGATAATGCCAAGGTCACGAGGAAATAAAAATGAGAAAAGGATTGCAACAACTTACAAGGGGACCTAGACACTCTCCAAAATTGGTCGGATGATGAAATTATTAATGAAATTCAAGTACAAGTTGAGCAATGAGGATGGGACACAGTGAAAGAAGGCCTCGATATGATCATCATCCAACAAGAAATAAGCTTCAGGAATGTGGATGTAAGAGAAACTTGGGAATCAATACGGCCCCTACCCTGTCGCCAGAGTCCCACCTTAATACAACAGTACTGGATACAAACTGTTTGCTGCCAAATATAGGAATAACAGTCAAGTATATGGATAAGGAAATACGCAGCGAGCTGTTCACATCCTACATCAGGCTAAACCTGGAATAAGCTTCTTAGCAAGCTGTTCACACCCCACACCAGGTTAAACCTAGAATATGCTTCTCAGGTTTGGTCCCCATTTAGAGGCGAGCAGGAAATATGGTACCGATATTAAGAGCGTTGTATTGCAGGGAAATGTTAAAGGAATTGAGATTTCTCTCAACGTGGATCAGAGAACTGCTCACAGCTTGTAAGAGACCAGTGAACAACTGGTGGAGACTTGCAAGGATCGAGAGACACAACATCACATGGAATTAAGGAAGAAACTTGTATGAAGAGATAGAAAGACGTATTCTTACAGTACAAAAGTTAGGATTCATGGAAACGAACTATCACGAAACTACGAATGTAGAAAGCATATAGAAGTTGTATGATAGAAGAGAAAGTTCAAGAGATAGGGGCCCTATGAGAGTAGCACTACCTCCCCTTACGGAACCTGGGAATTATAAAAAGGTAAACACGCTGATCATTGGGTGACTACTTGCACAGAAGAAACAACCTTAGCCAGAAACAGCCGAGTTTAAGGGAAAGGTCAGGTGTACTTAAGGCCAGGCGCAATAAAGCGCCATTCTAAATAGAAGTGAAGGGGGGATGAAATATGTGTAATCTGGACTACCACAAAAGAAGCTGGTAAAGTAACCAGAGCTTCAGGTAGGAATAAGGGGAAGACTGCTTCGTCAGACTGAAAATTACAGCGACGGAAAGAGACAACGGACGCAAGTCAGAGGAACACTCTTGCATTGGGATAGGTTTACCACAGTGGTGGGCCACAGGGCACGGTCCTGGAACCACTGCTGTTCTTCATCTAGGTAAAATGATTTGCCAGAAGGAGTGCAATCACACTCGAACATGTTTGCGATGATGCAAAGGTCGCGAGGAAAGTAAAGAGTGATGAATATTGCATCAACTTCCACAATGGCTTAGACAAACTCCAAGGCTGATATGATACACGACTGATGGAATCAAACCCGACTAAGGTTGAGACAAACTCCAAAGCTGATCTGATACACGAATGATGGAATCAAACCCGACTACAGTCAAAGGAATAAGGATATGACACTGTGAAATAAGACCTCGACACAAACATTATCTTGCAGGAAATAAGCTACAGGAATCAGTGTGGGAGAGACTCTTATTTGTCGACACTGTACCTGCCTTCTCACCCAAGCCCGACCGTAATTACGAGAACTATAAGGAAGACAATCTGTGTCCTGGTGAGGATCAGAACCGAATGGAGAAAGGAAAGATTCGGCAAACTTTTCAAATCCTGTATTGGGCAAAAGAACTTAGAATATGCACCCCAATTTTAGTCACTACACTTAATGAAGTACAAGAGACTTACTGGGAGAAAGTGCAGCGGAGGGCAATAATCATGGTACTAGAATTAAGAGCGAAAGTTACAGCGAGAGGTTTTAAGAAATGCCTTAACGATATCCACCATGGAAGAAAGAAGAGGAAGCGCTGTCCAGATCTCGACCTTTCGGGTTTTTTTTTTTTTTTTTGAGCTAATTCCATACCGTCAGCAGCAAACAGTTCTCTGAAAATTAAAAAAAAAAAAATACAACCACCCAAGGCCATACCGTGAAATTAATCGAGAAACACGTTCGAAAAAAAACAAGAAAATGATGTGAAGCGATACTTTTACAGCGCAAGTGTAGTGGGCGAATGGCACTCACTTATTGATGAAATAGTGAGTGCTGACAACATGCGAAGTTTTCTAAAAAAAAAAGTTGTATGATAGTGGAGGAAGTTCAGAAGTTACTGCACAAATAAGTAATGACACACACACACACACACACACACACATATATATATATATATATATATATATATATATATATATATATATATATATATATATATATATATATATATAAAATTTCTTTCTTTCATACTATTCGCCATTTCCTGCCTCAGAACATCAGCAGCAGGGATATGTAGACTACTTTGAGGCGAGACTTTTTCTTTCTTTTTTTTTTGTGACGAGACTTGTGTTGACAATGATACAGCCTGACTAAAGGTGACTTTTCACTCGCAGCGTCACCTCGAGCAGGCGGAGTCCGGTAACCTCTCTCTCTCTCTCTCTCTCTCTCTCTCTCTCTCTCTCTCTCTCTCTCTCTCTCTCTCTCTCTCTCTTGCGTAGTAACCTGGCGCGCGGAGCAATTCCATCTCAGGCAAGTAATCTCGCTCTTAACACGAACATGGCATGGCAGCTCGCCCGGGACGAAGTGTGTAGGAATCCTATGTCACTATGTGTCAATAGATACATTTGTCTGGACGGTGATTCATTCAAAGGCACTATATACAGGTACGAGACTGCTGGGGGATTAAATACGGGTATGACTGCTGGCTGATTAAATACGGGTGTGACTGCTGGGGGATTAAATACGGGTATGACTGCTGGCTGATTAAATACGGGTATGACTGCTGGGGGATTAAATACGGGTATGACTGCTGGGTGATTAAATACGGGTATGACTGCTGGGGGATTAAATACGGGTATGACTGCTGGGTGATTAAATACGGGTATGACTGCTGGGGGATTAAATACGGGTATGACTGCTGGCTGATTAAATACGGGTATGACTGCTGGGGGATTAAATACGGGTATGACTGCTGGGGGATTAAATACGGGTATGACTACTGGCTGATTAAATACGGGTATGACTGCTGGCTGATTAAATACGGGTATGACTGCTGGCTGATTAAATACGGGTATGACTGCTGGGTAATTAAATACGGGTATGACTGCTGGCTGATTAAATACGGGTATGACTACTGGGTAATTAAATACGGGTATGACTGCTGGCTGATTAAATACGTGTATGACTGCTGGGGGATTAAATACGGATATGACTGCTGGGTGATTAAATACGGGTATGACTGCTGGGGGATTAAATACGGGTATGACTGCTGGCTGATTAAATACGGGTATGACTGCTGGCGGATTAAATACGGGTATGACTGCTGGGTGATTAAATACGGGTATGACTGCTGGGGGATTAAATACGGGTATGACTGCTAACTGATTAATAAAACTATCTATCGCAACAACACAGGATTCGAACCCATGCGCTCGACACTTGGCGGCCCGTGAATGCGTCATGGTCAGGAACGCTAACAATTACATCACAAGAGTTTGGATTGGTGTACATGGGTTCGATAACCGCAATGCTTCGTGTACACCACCAACACCTTCACCATCATCACCAGCGGCGCCAACCACTGCTCCAACACCAGCTCCACCACCAACACCGGCATGGGCACCAACACCAACCACTTGCTTCGCCAACGTCACCAGCAATCCAATTCCGGCAGTAACAACAGGAGCAAACAGAAGCAACAGCTGGAATACTGTTACTACGAGCAGCACCAGCAACGCAGAACAGCAACGAATGAACAGCAAAGAACGAGAGTAGCAACAGTGGTTACATAGACCGCAGCTGTCCCATCGCAAGTGTAAGGAAACAGCAGCAGAAGCTGTGCCACTCCAGGCAGCTGAAGCCAGCTGCAGACTTACCACCACAAGGCAGAGGGAACAGCAGTAATCAGAACCTTAGAAACAGCAACAGCAGAATACCAACACGAGTGTATGAAACAGCACCAACCCCTTTCCCCTTCCCCTTCCTCCTCCAGACAGCACAACAGTAGCAGCAGATCTGTCGGCCACTCCGGTCGACACAGTCCCTATCCGAGAGTACACATGCCAGAGTGAGTCACGTTGCCCTACGTTCTCCTGGTCACATGTCTGTCCTCGGTCATGCATGATACATGAAGGTGGTGGTGGCGCCCTCCCCCGCCTCAAGTGCACCCACTGATGGTGGCGCCTTCCCTCACGTGCACTCTGCGGATGGTGGTCCTCCCTCACGTGCACTCTGGGGATGGTGGTCCTCCCTCACGTGCACTCTGCAGATGGTGGCCCTGCCTCACGTGCACTCTGTGATTGATTCCTCACTCAGTGAGTGGTTCCCGTCCCTCACGTGCACTCTAAGTGATGACGGACCTTCCCTAAAAGCACTCCAATGATAGCGCTCCTTCCTTCATGTGCACCCTGTAATGATACCTTATCCCCCATCCCCCACTCTGCCGTGCACCTCAGGCCATCATCCCCTCAGGTGCACTCCCTAATGACAATGACCAATCACTGAGACCGTCTCAGAAGAATACCAAGAAGCAGTTAGCGGGCTCGCGTGACTGGGCGCTAAGTGAGTCGGTGGACAGTGGCGGTGGCGGTGGCAGAGCCTGTGGCGTGTGGTAGCTATCCCAGCTGTCAGGCCCGACCGACCTAATGTCGGGGTGCAGTGTATTTATGGTAGCCATGACTCATCCACGGTGCTGAGTGGTTTATGGGAGAGGAGAGAGAGAGAGGGAGGGAAGGAGAGGAGCGGAGGTGTTGTGTGAGTGTGTGTGGAATGAGAGTGAGTGAGTGTGTGTGTGTGGGGTACAGATGACTGCTGGAGTGTTTTGTACCGAGGCGCTAGGGGGTAAGAGGGAAAGGGTGCAAGCAAAGAGAAAGAGGGGGAGGAGATGGAGAAGGAGGACGAACAAAAAGGAAAAGGAATCTGGAAATAGTTGTAGAAATCACCAGTGGGAGCGGGGTTGTGCGAGGCGCTGGTTGTCAGTGAATACCAAAGGGGTAAAGGTAACTTATCCAGGATGCTTTGCACCATTCACGTTCGGGTGAAGGGAAAAAATATATATATATATATATATATATATATATATATATATGTATATTAATATATATCAAGCAACATTTACCAATGGTTTTGCGTGGTGCCTTGAAAGGCTGGTATTCACACGCGGCCCGGGGGCCCATCAAAGGCAGCACTTCAGTGAACTGTTATCGAGTGGTTTGTCAAGGAAGTGGAGATGTTTGGGACCACTGGTTCACGTCCCTGGGGAAGAGTTCATTCTGAGACGTGTCTTGTGAAATATGTTTCAGTGATTATATTCTAAATAACCGAAAATGAAGAAGAAACAATATATTTTCTGGAAACGTTAAAACATCTAGTACTCCATCAATATATATATATATATATATATATATATATATATATATATATATATACGCTAGAAAACGCCAGAAAACAGACAAAGAATGACCCATCCATTTATTTACACTTACATGGACATAAACACCTATACATGCACATATACATACCTACACATATCAACATATACATACATATACATACACTGCCATATACATACATATACATGTACATGTTCATACTCGCTTGCCTTCATACATTCCTGGCGCTACCCCGCCACACACGAAATAGCATCGCCACCCCCTTTCGTCAGCGAGGTAGGAAACCAGACAAAAAAGGCCACATTCGTGCACACAGTCTCTAGCTGTCATGTGTAATGCACCGAAAACCACAACTCCCTAACCACATCCAGGCCCCTTAGACTCTTCCATGGTTTACCCTTGACGTTTCACACGCCCTGGTTCTGCCCACTGACAGCACGTCGACCCCGATATACCACATCGTTCTATTTCACTCTATTCCTTGCATGCCTCTCACCCTCCTGCACGTTCAGGCCCCGATCGCTCAAAATCTTTTTCACTCCACCCTTCCACCTCCAATTCATTTCTTCATACATATTCGCCATTTTCCCGCGTTAGCGTGGTAGCGTTAACAACTTGGACCCCCTTCTCTGTTACTTCTTTAGGAAAAGTAAAAACTGTAGGGGAGGATTTCCAGTCCACCCCTCCCTCCCCTTTTAGTCGCCTTCTACGACACGCAGGGAATACGTGGGAAGTATTCTTTCTCCCCTATCCCCAGGAATAATATATATATATATATATATATATATATATATATATATATATATATATATATATATATATATATACTGATTTATTACAGCTTTTAGGTAGAAATATGAAGTGTGCATAATATAAATCATGGGACCACAACGAGGGGAGAATGTCAAACAGCAAGCACTACACGTGATCAATACTGTTAACAAAAGGTGTTGATCTTGTCACAGTTCTGTACGAGGTCGTTAGAGGCTCAGAGCCTTTGCAACGCCAACTTGCAACTCAGGGACGATGGATCTCTCAGGTGGAATGAAGTGACGCTGGCGGAGGACGGTGTCGGATGAGGTCTCAGTAATGGCTGGAGGAAAGAGAGAGAGAGAGAGAGAGAGAGAGAGAGAGAGAGAGAGAGAGAGAGAGAGAGAGAGAGAGAGAGAATGGGAGGGGCGGGCAATGTCCTCCTCGTCTCACAACAGGTGGTGCAAAAGGGACGGACGGAGAATAGTCCTGTGTGTGTGCACCTTGTCTGGGCGTGTGTAGTGGCACACCTATTCTGTGGCGTATGAGGAGGTAGACCAGTTCGAGAGTTGGACATAGGTGAGTTTGGGTAGCGGCGCCTATTCTGTGGCGTATGAGGAGGTAGACCAGTTCGAGAGTTGGACATAGGTGAGTTTGGGTAGCAGCGCCTATTCTGTGGCGTATGAGGAGGTAGACCAGTTCGAGAGTTGGACATAGGTGAGTTTGGGTAGCGGCGCCTATTCTGTGGCGTATAAAGAGGTAGACCAGTTCGAGAGGACATAGGTGAGTTTTGGGTAGCAGCGCCTATTCTGTGGCGTATGAGGAGGTAGACCAGTTCGAGAGGACATAGGCGAATTTGGGCAAGAAAAAAAATCTAAGTCGTGTTGATGGTCTCAGCTGGGGAACATGGCCTCAAAGTCTGCAAACAGCGTGGAGACGATGGTTAGGAAAGACTGGATGACGGTGCTGAGGTGTTCCTTCCAGCCACGTGGATCGTCCAGAGTAACAAGCGAGAATGTTGGTGAGCATGAACAACTTGGAAGGAAGCTGGGGGTCGAGTGTGACAGCTGGGAGATGGGGGGACGAACGATTTGAGGTGCAACGAAAGCACAGATGTGGTTTGGCTGGCAATGACGTGGATAGCGGTGTGTGTGTGTGTGTGTGTGTGTGTGTGTGTGTGTGTGTGTGTGTGTGTGTGTGTGTGCGTGCGTGCGTGCGTGCGTGCGTGCGTGCGTGCGTGCGTGCGTGCGTGCGTGCGTGCGTGCGTGTGTGTGTGTGTTACGGGGAGGAGAGAGCTTTACTATCATGTTGCCCCGTCTCTTAACCTACTAAGTATATACATACCATGTCTTTACTCTGATGCCTGCGCGCGCACACACACACACACACACACACACGCGCGCGCGCGCGCGCCTAAGTCAGGTACCTATATATCGACCAGCTACGAGCAGAATCTATCAACCTATAATACTAGAATGAAATAGCATCCAATATATATGTAATAACAGCAACAACAACAACAACAATAAACAACAATAATAATAACAATAACAATAATAACAACAATAATAATAATATTAATAATAATAATAATAATCATAATAATAATAATAATAATAATAATAATAATAATAATAATAATAATAACAACAATAATGATAATAATAATAATAATAATAATAATAATAATAATAACAATAATAATAATAATAATAATAACAATAATAATAATCTACTCTGCAAAACACTATAAGCCATTCTTCATAAACCTGAATATGAATATTTTTCCCTTTCAGTGACATAGAAAATGGTTCTCTTATCTCAGTAAATGTTTGGTCTCTTGATAACTCTATATAACATTTCATCCTACGTCTTCCGCCTCTTCCCAGGCGCAGCGCACGCAAGGCAAAAATTGTCCAATATCCACAAATTCATCCAGTGGGCCAAACTTATCATAAGTTGGCAGGGTTCAAAATGAAAGGCGATCATAAGCGCTGCCGTTTCTCGGAACAACCAGGGAGGCGCGTGAGGTGTCAGGGTGACGTGTGACGTATCAGGGTGAAGTGTCAGGGTGACGTGGAAAGTGTCAGGGTGACGTGTAAAGTGTCCGTCAGGGAGACGCGTGAAGTATGAGGGTGACGTGTGGTGTCAAGGAGACGCGTGAAGTATTAGGGAGACGTGTGAAGTATGAGGATGACGTGTGGTGTCAGGGAGACGCGTGAAGTATGAGGGTGACGTGTGGTGTCAGGGAGACGCGTGAAGTATTAGGGAGACGTGTGAAGTATGAGGGTGACGTGTGGTGTCAGGGAGACGCGTGAAGTATGAGGGTGACGTGTGATGTCAGAGAGACATGTGAAGTATTAGGGAGACGTGTGAAGTATTAGGGAGACGTGTGAAGTGTCAGGGTGACGTGTGAAGTATCAGGGTGACGTGTGAAGCATCAGGGTGACGTGTGAAGCATCAGGGTGACGTGTGAAGTGTCAGGGTGACGTGTGAAGCATCAGGGAGACCTGTGAAGCATCAGGGAGACCTGTGAAGCATCAGGGAGACGTGAGAAGCATCAGGGTGACGTGTGAAGCATCAGGGAGACCTGTGAAGTATAAGGGTGACGTGTGAAGCATAAAGGTGTATGTGCAATGTATCAGGGATATATATATATATATATATATATATATATATATATATATATATATATATATATATATATATATATATATATATATCAAGTATAAGGATGACATAAGAAGCTTCAGCTCCAAGTACTAAACCGATTCCAAATACCATTCATCATTCCTGTACCTCCGTACCGTACGGTATCTGCCAGGGAGAGTGACACCTACAACCTGTCTTTAGCAGGATAATGTCCCGTTTTTTTTTAAAGGATGATCAGCAAGGGCTGACTGTGGCGCTATCGTGATCTTCACATAGACGTTAGGATACGAGTCTGTGGACCAGCGAGGGTCAGGGAAATATGGAAATGTAATTTTTGGGTCAAGTCTCAAGGAATGGGTAACTTCCTTACGAATTACATCCATAAACTTTGAAGTTCACTTCACATGCGATACGAATATTGTACCCTAATGTGTCATGTATTTGCCCTTGTTTCATATGCACTAAAACACAAGAGGCAAATAGGAAGAATAGGAAGAGGCGTAGAGTAGGTTTCCTCACAAGTCAGTATCACACACACACAGGGGCTTCGTCCTTATTTTACGGTGCCATTGCAGTCAGCCACTTCCTCCAGTGTGTCTCCCCGAATTCCCCTTCCCCCGTTTTCTTTCTTCCATAAGGTTCATATCCAATAAACATATTCGTTTGACTTACTGCTGGAGGCGAGCGTGACCTTGGCGCATAATAAAAAAAGGGTGTCATTCGCTCCTTATTTACATTATAATTTTTTCTCTTTTTCCACGTCTTCTGATGAGCACTTTTATCGGAATTTCACCGGAACTCGTAACCGTCCGGCACAATATTAGTGGTGTGGGTGTGTGTGTGTGTGTATGCAGGTGGAAGTGGGTGGGTGGATGTGTGTGTGTGTGTGTGTGTGTGTGTGTGTGTGTGTGTGTGTGTGTGTGTGTGTGTGTGTGTGTGTGTTGGTGGATGTGTGTGTGTGTGTGTGTGTGTGTGTGTGTGTGTGTGTGTGTGTGTGTGTGTGTTGGTGGATGTGTGGGTGTGTGTGTGTGTGTGTTGGTGGATGTGTGTGTGTTGGTGGATGTGTGTGTGTGTGTGTGTGTGTGTGTGTGTGTGTGTGTGTGTGTGTGTTGTGAGAGAGAGAGAGAGAGAGAGAGAGAGAGAGAGAGAGAGAGAGAGAGAGAGAGAGAGAGAAACTGAAAAAAAAAAAAGAAAATGGGATTCCTGAGCGTCGCTCTCAGTTCGACCCTTCCTTCAAACCCACGACCTCCTGGAAAACATGGGCACCTCCTGTGCCCTGCACCATCCCGGAGTGTTCGACCACATATGGCGAAATGATCAACGAAAACGTGGATGTGGGTGGGTTACAAACTTCGAAGGCTGAATGGGGCAAAGATGAATAATCCTTAGCTGACAGTGGAAATGGAGGAGGAAATGGAAGAGGAGGAAAAAATGATTACCACTTCTGGACACGATGGTATGGAAAACGGGAGCAAAACATGACGTTCTCCAGCCACAGAAAACCTACGACCAGAGACGATTGTATACATGTCGCCTTGTATGAGAGTGAAGACTGGGGGTATGACTGGTATACAGCATTTGAGTGCATATACTCGATATGCGGCGCTCTCTGCCTACACGAAGATATACTAAAGTATATTGGCGCAACTTTCAAGGATATGAGGAGTCTAGATGGCATTGATACTGAGAAAGAAGATGGTGAAAGAAGTAACGAACAGATACGAGATAGAAAGTAGGTGTGAGCGGAACGAAGGACGAATCACGACTGTTTCCAAGACACTAAACTCGAGTGAAATGGACAGATGTATACAGAGAAGTGGGGTCACGAGAGTCAAGGTAAGAAGTACGAAAAAAAACAAAAGATGATCCATGAGAGACTAAAGAATATGAGAAACAAAAATGAGAACAGAATCGTCTACAGCATAATCATGCTGGCAGTGTACCCCCACAGTTACCATGGACCATGCTAGCAGTGTCCCCATGGACCATGCTAGCAGTGTCCCCCACAGTTACTATGGACCATGCTAGCAGTGTCCCCATGTACCATGCTAGCAGTGTCCCCCACAGTTACTATGAACCATGCTAGCAGTGTCCCCCACAGTTACTATGGACCATGCTAGCAGTGTCCCCATGGACCATGCTAGCAGTGTCCCCCACAGTTACTATGAACCATGCTAGCAGTGTTCCCCCACAGTTACCATGGACCATGCTAGCAGTGTCCCCCACAGTTACCAAGGACCATGCTGGCAGTGTCCCCACAGTTACCATGGACCATGCTGGCAGCGTCCCCCACAGTTACCATGGACCATGCTGGCAGTGTCACCCACAGTTACCATGGACCATGCTGGCAGTGTCCCCCCACAGTTACCATGGACCATGCTGGCAGTGTCCCCACAGTTACCATGGACCATACTAGCAGTGTCCCCCACAGTTACTATGGACCATGCTAGCAGTGTTCCCCACAGTTACCATGGACCATGCTAGCAGTGTCCCCATGGACCATGCTAGCAGTGTCCCCCACAGTTACTATGGACCATGCTAGCAGTGTCCCCCACAGTTACCATGGACCATGCTGGCAGTGTCCCCCACAGTTACCATGGACCATGCTGGCAGTGTCCCCCCACAGTTACCATGGACCATGCTGGCAGTGTCCCCCACAGTTACTATGGACCATGCTAGCAGTGTCCCCAACAGTTACCATGGACCATGCTGGCAGTGTCCCCCACAGTTACCATGGACCATGCTGGAAGTGTCCCCCAAAATTACCAGGCTCGGACTGCAACCCGTGCGTGATTCATAGTCAGCAATGCTAACCACTACACCACGGAAGCTTTCGCTGTAACACCGAGCCACATACCACATTCAGTTTATCTTCATTTATCCTGTTCCATAAATGTACAACCCACACAGAGTCGAGTGTATTCAATTTATTCGCGTTTAAAGAGGATGAACATGCATTATCTGCAGTTAAAAAAAATCCTAAATGTTAATGCGTTATGTTAGTCAAATAATGACGGAAGGGGGAGGAAAAAATTCTAATTCATCATTTTAATGAACCTACTTCACTGAAATATGAGTGTGTGTGAGTTGTTACCACAGTGAGCCAGCAGAAGCGTTCGCTGGATATGTTTGATGACTTTCATGCAAGAAAAAAAAAAAACTGTATTTGAGTGTAAGGTTTCTACGTACCATAGAAAAATGGTTATATCTTTTACGAGAGCGAACGAAACAATTACGTACGAGTTTGAAAATACGGATGAGCGTACATAACATGCAACACTATATATATATACACATACATATATATATATATATATATATATATATATATATATATATATATATATATATATATATATATATATATATATATACGTAGTTACCAATATCAGCGCTACAAATCCCTAAAGGCAGACATCATAACAGGCTGATAACATCATGACCCAAGTAATAGTGTGGCACCAATTGACTGAGTTGACCCTCCCATGTAAACACTGGCAGGTCATTATCCGACTAGACGTGACTCTTCTATGGACGTGACTCTTCTATGGACGTGACTCTTCTATGGACGTGACTCTGCTATGGACGTGACTCTTCTATGGACGTGACTCTTCTATGGACGTGACTCTTCTATGGACGTGACTCTGCTATGGACGTGACTCTTCTATGGACGTGACTCTTCTATGGACGTGACTCTTCTATGGACGTGACTCTGCTATGGACGTGACTCTTCTATGGACGTGACTCTTCTATGGACGTGACTCTTCTATGGACGTGACTCTTCTATGGACGTGTCTCTTCTATGGACGTGACTCTTCTATGGACGTGACTCTTCTATGGACGTGACTCTTCTATGGACGTGACTCTTCTATGGACGAGACTCTTCTATGGACGAGACTCTGCTATGGACGAGACTCTGCTATGGACGAGACTCTGCTGTGGACGTGACTCTTCTATGGACGTGACTTTGCTCGTGACTCTGGTATGAAGTTGTGGCGAAACATACGTAGCTTGTAACGTAGAGTGCCAGCAAGGGTGTAAAGCCAGCGCTTCTGGAGCGCCAAGGAGAGTCACTGATTCCATCTCATGTCATATGGGGAGACAGGAGTGTGTGTGTGCAATGACGGGGGGAATGAACAGTGAAGTTGCATCTTGGTCTCCCGTGGTGACCGAGGTAATACCCGAAAGTGCTGAGTAACAGGATGACTTTGGACCATAGGTATGTTAGAACAGCTAGGTGTGATCAGGAGTGTCTGTGTGACGTGGTGAGAGTTTTAAGCTCGTGCTACCCTGTCTGTATACCTTGTATATACATGCATACCCTGTCTTTATTCCTATATGTATATACACATACCTCAGACTAAAGAAGACACCCAAATTATCAACCAGTAAGGGGTGGGTATGGGGAAGATGAACAGTTGGTATTGGCTGTGGGCAAACTGCCGAGTCAAGGATTGGAAATGGCGACCCCTTGCGTGGATCATGGTCAACAACGCTAACCACTACACATACGTAAGTCCGGATGAATGAGTGTGTGTGTGTGTGTGTGTGTGCGTGTGAGTGTGTGTGTGTGTGTGTGTGCAAAAACTACTACTATCATTTACCTCAGTGCGTGGAACACCTAAGACAGTAGAATTCAAAGGCATGTGGAGTATCTCCTAAAATGTGCAGTACGTGGATGAGTGGAGTATACTCTGGAAAGTGGAGGACTAACAGGACGTGTGAAGTAATTAGCCATGTGGAACACCTAGATATGTCATATACCTGGAGTGCCTTAAGGGTGTGGCGGCAGGACTAAGATGCGTGACGTAAAACTGTGAGACGAACCACATACCACAAGGCGTTCAATGAAGTTCGCATTCTGCATGGTGAAACACAAGATAACAGGGGGCGACCTAACGAAGAATTCATTAACGAGAGACGAAAAAATGAAAGCGTGCAAAAAGCAGTTGCCTGTGTGACACTCACTCACCCCCAGAGGCCTGTAATCTACCAGGCCCTCAGCACCCACACAAGTCCCATGATCTTATTCTACCATCGACGGTTAAAGGCGTGTGTGTTGCTGTCAACTGAACGAACTCCAAAGCCGCTCTTAGTTGCGGGTGCCAACCCGAGATTTAGCCCCTAGTTTACGAGACATGGAGCTAGTCATTTTCACAGTGGCGCCACTGTCAACATTTAAGCTTCTAATAATTCCGTCTCAAGTTCCTCCTTCCCCACTGTGATTAGCTGGACACATGCCACTCACTTATTCACACACAACAACAATCTACACACATCTCTGCCTGCCTTACCTCACTTCACGTATAGCTCTTGATGGCTACAGTGGCTCTGTTACTCACCCCTGCAACACACTCGATAACCAACACAGTCGATAACCGGGCTGCCTAGCTCCTCTTATGCTCTGTTAGTATCTGTGTCCTAACACTTCGTTCCTCTGTTAGTATCTGTGTCCTAACACTTCGTTCCTCTGTTAGTATCTGTGTCCTAACATTTCGCTCCTCCACCGTCCCACAAAGGGGATGTCCCTCCCCATATTGCTACTCTCTCTCTCTCTCTCTCTCTCTCTCTCTCTCTCTCTCTCTCTCTCTCTCTCTCTCTGATGAATACAATCTAATAACGTGTACGAAATGTATCTTAATTCAAATCTGGAGAAAGGGGGGGGTTGGAATTCTTACGTGTGGAAATCATAGGTTTTCTTGAAGGGGTTGGGGGAAGGAGGGGAGAAGGTTAAGAGATGAGTGCTACTCTGGAGTCGACTACGCAATTAACAAGTCTGACGGGTTAATCCTTCTCTTCCATACCCACGTTTGTACCATATTTTCTTACGTATGTGCTCGAGGGGGATTCTAATACTTGCCACCATGCACTTTGTCTCCTCTACCACTCTCCTATGGTGGAGGTTCCGGCGACAGATTAGATACAAGGCCCCCAGCCACAAGACTCTTCTCAAATGGATTCCTTCAGAATCCTTCCTCCTGCAGGATATTTGCATCGAGACCTTTTCCTCTCTGTGTGTGTGTCCCGTCCTCATTGTTCTGCAGTTACTCCGGCTAACTATCCTTGTCTAAGATAATTGGAAACATGTGCCCTCTTTGTCTATGATAATTGGAAACACGAGCCCTCTTTGTCTAAAATAATTGGAAACACGCGCCCTCTTTGTCTAAGATAATTGGAAACATGTGCCCTCTTTGTCTAAGATAATTGGAAACACGAGCCCTCTTTGTCTAAAATAATTGGAAACACGCGCCCTCTTTGTCTAAGATAATTGGAAACACGAGCCCTCTTTGTCTAAAATAATTGGAAACACGCGCCCTCTTTGTCTAAGATAATTGGAAACGTGCCCTCTTTGTCTAATATAACTGGAAACACGAGCCCTCTTTGTCTAAGATAATTTGTAACACGTGCCTTCTTTGTCCAAGATACTCTATAACACGTGCCCTCTTTGTCTAAGATAATTTATAACACGTGCCCTCCTTGTGTAAAATAAAATGTAACACGTGCCCTCTTTGTGTAAGATAATTCATTCCATGTGCCCTCCTTGTCCTGAACCCATATTGCCTCTCATTTAGGTAAAACCTGATTTGCAACTAGTCACCATTTTGCTTTCCCCATATCCTATGTCATCCCCTACTTAACAGACCACACTATCGCAGTCTCCCTCCACAAAGGACCCCCTCCCGTGGCACATGACCATCTTCCTCCAGCGACGCACTGACCATTTCAAGACGTCTTGTCAAGTGTTATCTACAGCACACTTCTTCCGCGCTTGTGGAGGAACGCCATCAGTCCCATGAGCTAAGCGTAATTGGGGTCAGCGACCTATATTATAAGTGGTCTGTTATGAAGTCCTTCTTGCCACCCTCATACAACCCTGGAATGGCTCTCCACGTACCATCTCAATGGTGTTGTGGCTACAGGTTATATGCCACTGTGAAAACGCCCTCTTGGACTTTGTCATTCAACTCTTCGTTCGTCTTTTTGCATCATCCTCGCACGACTCTTCCCCGTTAATCTTATGACCTATTAGATGCAGTTCAAATCATCATTTCCTCCTCATGAATCTATGGCAACATTTTGGGCTTCGCTTTCAGCACACACTGTTACTCTCAAGGTCTCACTGGTTCTCTTCTCTCTTTATTTTTTTATGTCATGTTATAGTCAACCCTTGTGTTCCAATACCTTTGAAAAAAAAAAAAATGTTTGTGTGTGTGTGTGTGTGTGTGTGAGAGAGAGAGAGAGAGAGAGAGAGAGAGAGAGAGAGAGAGAGAGAGAGAGAGAGAGAGAGAGAGTATGTCTATCTCTGTGTGTGTGTGTGTGTGTGTGTGTGTGTGTGTGTGTGTGTGTGTATGCACGAGTTTCAAAATACATGGTAAACAGGTGAAAAACGAAGGTACATATCATTAAAGTTTATGGCAAAATCGTATATCGCGCCAATTTAACCATAAGCGGCTTACCAAATAAGCAACACTGAGCCTCCCTGCCTGCAGTGAATGCAGTGCATTGTAAACACGCATTTTCATAGACTCGATCCTGGACGATTCAATGAGAATCACGTAACGGAAGGCATGGGATAATATACCTTGATGACTGTAGGTAAAAACGAGAAAACTAATAAAGACCTCGTGGGTAAGAGAGAGAGAGAGAGAGAGAGAGAGAGAGAGAGAGAGAGAGAGAGAGAGAGAGAGAGAGAGAGAGAGAGCTATACTGAACGAAAGGGGGGACAAAAAAAAACATGAAAGAAAATCCATAAGCGAAGATGAGAACATGGTAGGTGAAATTGAAGAGGCAAGGCAAAGAAATGACATTAGATTAAGACAACGCACCAACAGATGGCATCAAAGCACAGGGAGATATATATATAGGATCCCAAGAGCAAATCAGTCATGTAGCTAGAAAAGCATGCAATCACTTTAGCTGGGAAAACTTACATGAACGAAGAAAACGCAAGACAGAAAACGCGGGACTCTATGATAGAAAACGAGTTTTGCGAGGAGAAACATATGCCCCTGCAAATGCTGTCATGCAATACGTGTCATATAGTTGAAGGTTATGACGGAAATAAAATAATTCTTTTTTTCCTGGCTATATGGTTATGCTGTCGCTGTGACATCCAGAGGTATGCTGTAACATCATGAGGTATGTTGTTACTGTGACATGCAGAAGTATGCTATTCCTGTGACATCCAGAGGTATGCTATTGCTGTAACGTCTAGAGGTATGCTGTTACTGACATCATGAGGTATGCTCTTACTGACATCCAGAGGTATGCTGCCAATGTGTCATCCAGAAGTAGGCTGTGACATCATGAAATATGCTGTTACTGTGACATCCAGAGGTATGCTGCCAATGTGACATGCAGAAGTATGATGTGACATCATGAACTATGCTGTTACTGTGACATCCAGAGGTATGCTGCCAATGTGACATGCAGAGGTATGCTATTACCAACAGAAAATGGGAATGTCAAGGGCAAGATTGGTATGTACGGATTCTCATACACAAGCGGGACACTGAGTTCAGAAATAACAGGGACGAAGCGGGAGGAACGAAAGAACGGAACACGGGTACAAACACGAACGGAACGGGGAACACAGCTGGACACAGGGACGACCCAGAACCAGTGAGAATAGTCAAGTTAAACGACGAAAAAAGACATGATAAAAGACAGAGGAGTGTTGCGAGTGGTAGTTCAGTCAGACAAAATAAGCAATGAGCCAAAACTCATAGAGGGTTGAATACGATTACAATACAACTTTACGAAGGCATTGAAACCCCTCTTCCGGCTAATGACATCCATGCAAATGACAAGAGAAAATGAAAAACTGAAAATCTAAGGGAATGTACAGCTCTGTAATAATAAATAACCTTACAGCTGCATAAAAAATAATTATAAAGTTAAATAAAACTGGGAGGACGGTATAAAAAAAAAAATAATAAGGGTAGAAAGCTCAATAACTGGAGAATTCAAAACTATGTACATTTATGTTCATTATGATGAATATATTGAACACAATGTCTTTCCTCCTGAATATGAAACACATGTGGTTTAAGGGGAGAAACACATGTGGTTTAAGGGGAGAAACACATGAGGTTTAAGGGGAGAAACACATGAGGTTTAAGGGGAGAAACACATGTGGTTTAAGGTAAGAAACACATGTGGTTTAAGGGGAGAAACACATGTGGTTTAAGGGGAGAAACACATGTGGTTTAAGGGGAGAAACACATGTGGTTTAAGGGGAGAAACACATGTGGTTTAAGGGGAGAAACACATGTGGTTTAAGGGGAGAAACTCATGTGGTTTAAGGGGAGAAACACATGTGGTTTAAGGGGAGAAACACATGTGGTTTAAGGGGAGAAACACATGTGGTTTAAGGGGAGAAACACATGAGGTTTAAGGGGAGAAACACATGAGGTTTAAGGGGAGAAACACATGTGGTTTAAGGGGAGAAACACATGTGGTTTAAGGGGAGAAACACATGTGGTTTAAGGGGAGAAACACATGTGGTTTAAGGGGAGAAACACATGAGGTTTAAGGGGAGAAACACATGAGGTTTAAGGGGAGAAACACATGTGGTTTAAGGGGAGAAACACATGAGGTTTAAGGGGAGAAACACATGAGGTTTAAGGGGAGAAACACATGAGGTTTAAGGGGAGAAACACATGAGGTTTAAGGGGAGAAACACATGAGGTTTAAGGGGAGAAACACATGAGGTTTAAGGGGAGAAACACATGTGGTTTAAGGGGAGAAACATATGTGGTTTAAGGGGAGAAACACATGAGGTTTAAGGGGAGAAACACATGAGGTTTAAGGGGAGAAACACATGAGGTTTAAGGGGAGAAACACATGAGGTTTAAGGGGAGAAACACATGAGGTTTAAGGGGAGAAACACATGAGGTTTAAGGGGAGAAACACATGTGGTTTAAGGGGAGAAACACATGAGGTTTAAGGGGAGAAACACATGAGGTTTAAGGGGAGAAACACATGAGGTTTAAGGGGAGAAACACATGTGGTTTAAGGGGAGAAACACATGTGGTTTAAGGGGAGAAACACGCAGAAGAAAAAGAGACAGACACAACGCAGTCTAAAGCTTTCCCTGCCAACAGAGTAAATATTAAACACGGTGGAATGGCAATATTACGTACATAATAAATGAGAAGGTAAACTTATGATAGAGATAAACAATAGGAACTAGTTGCAGTAAATATGTGGGTGATAAACTCAGTACACACACACAAACACACAAACACACATATATATATATATATATATATATATATATATATATATATATATATATATATATATATATATATATATATGAATATGTACATATATAGATGTGAACATGTCTGTGTATATATGAATATGTACATATGTAGATGTGAACATGTCTGTGTATGTATATGTATGTATATGTTGACATGTATATGTATGTATATGTTGACATGTATATATATGTATATGAACGTGTATGGGCGTTTATGTATATATATGTGTATATGAGTGGATGGCCTGTTCCTCGTCTGTTCCTTGGCGCCACCTTGTTGATGCGTGAAATGGCGATCAAGTATAATATATAAAATACATCAAAGAAATACATATATATCTATATATATATATATATATATATATATATATATATATATATATATATATATATATATATATAGTGCCCTATAAAGCACCCACAACAGGATCTAGTGCAACTCAATGTGATTTTTAACAATGTATAATATACGGAAAAGTCTGAGGAAATCTGCATCAAACAGGAACAGTGGAGGGGAGGCTTCAACACCCACTCCACAGGGAAAGGAAGAGCGTGGAACAGTTTATGATGATTAGATTCAAATATACGGCAATGAATGAAAGATCAGCCAGACGGGACAGAACAGTTTGAAAGGAGTGATGTAAAAAAAAAAAAAAAAAAGAATCGAACTGGGTGAGATTCAACCATATTTACGTACACCAAAATGCCTTTTAAAGATATAAAAGAAAATACCAATACGCCATAACAAAAATGCATCAGACCTTCTCTTTATGAATGATATGAGTGTTCATCAATACTAACCCAAGTGCTGCTCAACTGATGCGACATCAAACCACTGCATGGAAGCGACAGTAACCGAGAGAGAGAGAGAGAGAGAGAGAGAGAGAGAGAGAGAGAGAGAGAGAGAGAGAGAGAGAGATTGTTACATAGAAACTCATAGATACACAGACTGCACTGACCCAAGGCACCAGCGAGGTGGTCTGGCCTTTTAACACAGAAGATAGATAGAGATAGAGAGAGAGAGAGAGAGAGAGAGAGAGAGAGAGAGAGAGAGAGAGAGAGAGACTGCTATGGCACAATATGACTTCAGCGGACATAGATCAACCTCAACATGTAATCCACCTGGATAAACAAGGCGGAGATGAATTGAACTGATGGCAAAAATAAACGGGAAACAACCCACCCAGCATGACAGCATCCGACAAATGACCATCGCAAATTGACAGACGGTTCAACACCAATCACTGCTAAATATGGGAGGGATGGGGGATTGAAGAGCATCCAAAATGAGGGAGGGGGGGTGAGAGATAATGGATAAATCAAAGCAGAAAATTGACACCATGATAAAAAGCAATGGCGGATCGCAATACGCTTAGCAGGACGACAATATTAGGAAGACATAGAGGGGAAATAATGGATGTGCATACATGAGAAGATGGAATAATGAAAGGACTATACCAGCATGGGAGACAAGCCAAGAGCACTTCTCTATTTTTCATATGTGAACACAAGGCAAAGAATGAATATGGCAAGTTCCAGGCCATTCAAAATAGGAGAACAGTTCGAAAATATGAATATATAAATACTGTATATTCTAGTAAAAGAAATACAGAATCACTCACGAGACTGTATTCAGTGTGACAAAAATACCATTACTAATGTTCATGGAAATGTAGAAGACATGATGAAGGCAATACGCCATAAAAAAAGAAAAAATAAAAGCTTAGTGTCAAGATCAGATGGAATTCAAGCTTTTTCTTCTAAGATAATGAAATTAACATCAATGAAAAAGAAAATGATGATGTTCCAGTATTAATGAGGTAGAGGCTTGGCGATATAACACTGAACAGCTGTACACAGAGCTCAAAGAGGCACACAGAAGCATCGCGAAATAGTTAGCAGATTACACTGCCACAGTAAGATGATACGATCAGAAGAAACAGAGAAAATGCGGAGGATCTATATATATATATATATATATATATATATATATATATATATATATATATATATATATATATATATATACTGTACGTTTGGGTAGGCGAGAACTTCATTGGACTTTCAAGTACATTATGAACCTCTGGTTTGGTCGATAACTGGGTACCTAGCACGGCCTAGTGTGTGTGTGTGTGTGTGTGTGTGTGTGTGTGTGTGTGGTATGGTCCAACCATACAACAGCCCGTGCCATCTCGGCTACCATAAATTACTCTTATCCTATAGCCAGATTACAACCACACCTGGACATACAACACTACCTAATACAACATACTTTCTCCCTACATGGGGAGAGCACCATTGTGCCATCACATAACTCATTCTAGTTATCACCTCCGCCATCCATAGACAAAATGCATTAAGGGAAATACAAAAATCTTATTGATGATCCGCCAAGACAAAAGACACTACTTGTGTACAGCAAAGTGGATGGTGCTGTCGCACAGCGTACGTATGTGTGTGTGTGTGTGTGCTCGCGACAAGGTACATACACACACACACCTACATCTACCCACACACACATTCACACATATATACGTATATATAAATGCATACACAGGTACGCATATTTCTCTCTCTCTCTCTCTCTCTCTCTCTCTCTCTCTCTCTCTCTCTCTCTCTCTCTCTCTCTCTCTCTCTCTCTCTCTCTCCGCCCCTTAAGTTTCATCCAAGGGCGTGCTGGCGGCCTCGACGAGGACCTCTGTCCGTGACTGAGGTCGGCGAAATTCGCACGAATTCAAATCCAATTATGGAGGCAACACGAATGAATGTCTTAACTTCAAGTTGACTGATGGTTCGGCTATGAAATGCATGCCAGAGCTTCTGGCATGCATGCATATATATATATATATATATATATATATATATATATATATATATATATATATATATATATATATATGCAACACTCAACACTGGCGATTGTTGTATATATATCTGTTCACGGTGAAGTGAAGGCTCTGCACGCACACATACCTTTTATATATATATATATATATATATATATATATATATATATATATATATATATATATATTACACTAGTGTAAGCTGGGAGCAGGTTTTCTCTCATGCACGTGCAATTGAATATGACAGCATATTTAGAGTTATTAATCTCTTCTTTGTTCTCTAATCATCTCACTATGATTCTACCATTTAGGTGGGGGCTCAAACACCAGTTGTGCAAAGTCATCCATTTTATTTCAATCAAGCTTCCGCCTTCACACAGGCATCATCAGGAATCTACAAAAAAAGAAAAAAGAAATGCGCCACACAACCTGGATATGTTGCTTGCCTCTTGCACATCATATCCAAGTTTTGTGACGTAATTTTTTTCTCTTTTTTATTTTTTGGTAGATTCCTGATGATGCCTCTATGAAGGCGAAAAAATTGACTGAAATAAAATGACTAACTTTTGGATAACTGGCGTTTGAGCACCCACCTAATGATAGAATAATAGTGAGAAAATTAGTGAACATATGATTAACAACTTTAAATATGCTGTCGTATTCAATTCTACGTGCACACACACACATATATATATATATATATATATATATATATATATATATATATATATATATATATATATATATATATAAATTTTTCTTTCTTTTCTTTCAAACTATTCGCCATTTCCCGCATTAGCGAGGTAGCGTTAAGAACAGAGGACTGGGCCTTTGAGGGAATATCCTCACCTGGCCCAATTCTCTGTTCCTTCTTTTGGAAAATTGAAAAAAAAAAAAAAAAAAAACCCGAGAGGGGAGGATTTCCAGCCCCCCGCTCCCTCCCCTTTTAGTCGCCTTCTACGACACGCAGGGAATACGTGGGAAGTATTCTTAATCCCCTATCCCAGGGGATATATATATATATATATATATATATATATATATATATATATATATATATATATATATATATATATATATATATATACACCAATAACTCCTTCTCCAGGGGAACGTTCAAGGATACACTGCTATTAATAGCAGGGGAAGGACAGACTCCTTCGAAGTGAGAAGTTCTTGGGCGAGAGTGTACTTCAATGATGCAGTCTGAGCGAAGGTCACTTTTCACTCACAAGGTAAGTACGTGCAGCCAGGCGGAGTCCGAGAACGTCTGTCTATCTACCTATCAATCTATCTACCTACCTACCTATCTATCTACATGTATATATTACCCAGTATGAGTACTACCAACTCTCTACGTCTAGCAGAACCTTTCTAACAAACATAGACGTCAGGCGTGACCTTAATAATCTGCTTCTCCCTCGCTGACAAGTGAGGCAACCAGCGATGGTTTTAGCCAGCTCCAATCGCAATGAATCCTAATCCTTGCCCATCTCGACCAAACGACACCCAGCTAGAGAACAGTTTAGTCCAAAGTGTTGAAGTGCTTTTGGGGCAAAAAGAGACAAATATAATTCCATCTAAGACATTTTATAAAAGACATGCTCGACTTAAAGTGTGCCTTGCTCAATGGAGATCGTCACAGCGACCAATTCTGTCAGCAACCTATTTTTTGTTTACCTCGCTGACGATGTGTGTTGTAAGCCGTTTAATATCTATTAAAAGCTATTCAGAAAATCTTTTATGAATCAGAAGGGAAGATATCCAATGACTCCTGGGAGTTAGCAGGTGTCGCCCATGTATTCAAAAGAGGCGGTTAAAGAAATATGGGCTAAATTATCGTCCAATCAGCTTGCCTCATCTTCATGTTCAGGAAAAATGATGGAAACTCAAACGCCGGGTAGAAATGAGTATTTCTTAACAACTATGGAATTAATGACGGATACTTAACATGGCTTCTCGAACACCATATCTGTCATCCAGATTCACTCTATGTATCTGGATGTATCTGGGTGTCTTAAGTCATTATATAATAAGTATTTTTCATTTGGACCATAATTAACGTTTTATGTTATGGTGATGATGGTTTACTTTTGGTTTCGGTATTTCTTAGAAATCTGTGACTTATATGATTCTGTGGTCAATAATAATCTAATCTAATCTAATCTAATCTAATCTAATCTAGTGAAACTCATTGTTACGTATAATAACTAGGAGAGAGAAACATACTAAGTGGCGTCTTCTGTCTAAACTTTTGAGAAACTCTTGATTGAAGTTCCACATGAAAGATTCCTCTACAAGATTTAACGGCACAGCACGGAAATAGGCACCTGGTTAAAAGACAAACTACTTGTCAATAAACAAAGAGCAACGTCAAATGAAAAATGAATCCATGCGAACTCCTAAAAATAACCTGGTGGTGTACCCCATGGTTCGTTTAGTGTTTTGTCCATTTCTACTGACTGAATTCTAAAGATCGAGACTTCGTCCATTGCTAATGACTGAATACGAACGATCGAGACCTAAGACCTATATGTCAAAGTCTCTGAATGTGATGAAATCTGAAAATGGGATGAGATCTGAAAATGGGATGAGATTTGAAAATGGGATGAGATTTGAAAATGGGATGAGATTTGAAAATGGGATGAGATTTGAAAATGGGATGAGATCTGAAAATGGGATGAGATCTGAAAATGGGATGAGATTTGAAAATGGGATGAGATCTGAAAATAATCATGAAGTAGTCTATACAACAACGATGAATTACCCTCCTGGTTCGTCTACTGGCCGATGAAATATAAAGTAGCCAAGTGTAAAACAAGGTCTTGCGGGAAGAAGAAAAGAAAAAACGGAACCAAAATGTTAAGAAAACTATCTTTGAAGGTCCAAGAGAAGAAAGACCTTGAGATCTTTATCACCAACGATTCAAGATATTTTCAGCGAGGTATTGTCGTGTCGTCTCTGAACAAACAGTGTTACGTAATGTCCGAGATCACATCAATCACTTGTAACTCGCTCCTGAGAAGTGCTTGTAACTCGCTCCTGAGAACTGCATCTTTAAATATGTGCTACGATTTGGGTCTCCACCTTAACAACACGAGCGAGACAAACACGAGAGAGCGATGAGAAGGGCAAGAAGACCAATACCAGGACTGAAGGAGAAGCTGGGGGTGAGGAAAGGATTAAGGAAACTCAAGTCTATTCTCTCAAAAGAGGCGAGGACTTCGTCGTCGTGACTCAAGATACTTAAGAATCTTAATGACATCGATCGAGAACTCTCCTCAAATGACGATGGGATCCTGTGACTGAAAACAACGGACTGGCGCTGAAAGGTAAAAGGATTGACACCCGATATACTTCTTCCAGTCGAATGTGATTGGAACGTGGAATAAAGTTCTTGATGTAGCTATAAATGCCACAACAACAGACTCACTCAAGATGACATGATCCTCTCCAGCTGGTTAAGTCATTACTAACTATGAAGAAGTAGATGAAGATCCTTAGCTGCTCCTTCAGCAAGTAACATCGTTACAGGCCACTTATAGTCTTCTGCTACCTGTTTAACAGCCTTCAAAAGACCCGAAGGTCCGTTGTTCTGTGAACTCCTTTTGTACCCCTTCCTCTACGACGTAGGAGGAAGCACCAGAGCCATGCGTCCCACGGCCTCATGGCGCGTTCCAGGAATGGAAGAGCATTAGTTCTGGCGCCTGTATGGCGTGTGACAATCCACCTGGGCTGAGACCACCTCACATCCTGCTTCCACCTCAGCTACTGTATCACCGAAGATAATTCGCGTCCGCAAAATATCTAGGAAGTTTCCATTTCCATTTCTAGGAAAAAATATAAATAAAAAGACCCAGTAAGTGGCCTTCAGTAATCGGAATCTTCCATACAATTATTTACACTGGGGTATCTGGAGGGTCTAGCGTGTCCAGAGGGTTTAGGGTTGACGTAAGGTGTAGGTGAACGGGAAGTATGGCGAGTGCGGCAGGTGTACGGCGTTAGGATTGAGGGTTCAGGTTGTATGGAAGGTGCAAGGCATGCTGAGGATGTCAGGGGTGAGGAGACAGTGCGTGTGTGTGTGTGTAGGAAATGGGTTATGTATCTTACATGGAGAGCGGATGGATTGCAAAGGGGGTGTAGAGCGTGAGGAGGGTGTAGGACAGATGGGAGATGTAGGGTGTATGGATGGAATGGAGTGTACGGAGGATGTGAGGTGTAAAGACAGGGTGTATGGCTGACGAAGGGTTTAGAGCAGTGGGGCAATCTTCGGTGGACAGAGCATGAAACGTGCACATGAATATAACAAAGGCTGAGGACGGGAGAGAAAGTGGAATGTATAAAGGGCGTGTGTGAGGTCCAAGGGTAGTTCTGGGGGTGTACGAAGAATGTGGGGCCACTGCTGTAGGTCTGTGTGGGTGCGTTAAGGATGGGACAGTACAATGAGTGACAAGAGCAGCAGTAAGGCTGTTTAGGGGTAGGGAACAACAGAGCTATGTCAACCCTAGGGGTGGAGGGTCCGCTACTACCTCGACCAACCACAGCCAGACAATTACCCCCGTCAACAAAAGTCCCCGTGCTGTCCCTCTCCACCCTATGCCAGAAGATTGTAATCACAACCAACTATGTTGCCACCCGCTGTCCTCATGCCCGACGATTGCATCACTAGAGAGAGAGAGAGACACACACACACACACATCGCAACACGCATGACGATCGTATCGCTAGACACCGTAACAAGTGTGACACGATCGTATCGCGAGGGAGGCAGGCTCGGCGACAATGCTTCCGTGCCGGTGGCCCTCAAACGCCGAACTTATCCACCGGCACTAACTGTGTAGTGTTGACGTTCGACGCAGCTCTCCCAATCGCCGTCAGTGCCGTACAATGAAACGCTCGACGTAAGACGCAACTCTCGAACCCATCAGTGCCATTGCAGTGCAACACAGGACATTGCGATGGAGCCCTCGAATACTGTATCGTCACACGCTGCAATACGACGACATGTAACACACCTCTTGGCCCCCTTCAGTGTGACATAAGCTGTATTACTAAACATCTGATGCAACGCACGTACCATTCATTATCACACCTGGCAAACACTAAATACAGAATGCACACTTGGCAACACTAAATACAGAATACAACTCCCGGACCCATGCAATTGTCACACGTGACAAAACTAGATATGTGACGCTCATCTCCGACCCTACAGAGTTGGACGCTGTAACATCAAGTCATGTCAGTAGTGTATAAACCGTAAGACTTTTAAGCACTACGAAGAGCACAGGTCCCTTACCTGTGGACCGAAGCTATTCTGACTAACTCAGTTCCGTACAAGACCCCCCCAATCAATCCCTTTCTACCAGGTACTTCTACCTTCTGTACAAGTGTACTAATCATTCAGAGTAATTTATCGACTTAAAAAAAATCATGCTACAGGAATCGAGACATGTCACACGTCAGCTTTGATGTCGCAATTCTGGTTTATTTTCAACGTGGTGTAAAACATTCAATCCTCATGTCTACAGGTTCGCTAAAGGACACAAGCCATCCTTACGACGAGTCTATTATTCTTGAAGTGGCACGGAGGATTTTTACAAATTGCCAGTGATACCACACCATCCACACTGACCAACTGACCCCTGTTCGTAATCCTTAGTCCTTCATCCATACATCTAAGAGCAATTGCAAAGGCACACCCATGGTTATTATCATTGCTTTATTGATCATTTCCTGTTCGTCCAATTATACTCTTACCACGACCACTTGCCAGCGTGCGGGTCTGAGGTTGGAGAACCCAGTGCGGGCAATGTTGATCTCTACAGTAGTAAGTTCATGGAGGTGGATGGAGTTAATTATAATGGATAGTTGCCGTTTTTTTTTTCGATTCATTTTTTTTTTTCTCAGGGGATGTTCAAAAGTAACAGTAGTGATTCTGGGATATTAATCACCTGGCAGTCGACGACATTGACATCTCTCTCTCTCTCTCTCTCTCTCTCTCTCTCTCTCTCTCTCTCTCTCTCTCTCTCTCTCTCTCTCTCCTCCGTCCCTGCAAGAGTGTGGTGACCAGTGGAACCTGATGTCGCTCGCTCCCACACACACACACACACACACAAAACCCCTTCATTCAATGAATACTTATGAGGGGATCCGTCGCGACCCGCCACTAACTTTGTGAGGAGGCTTTCCACCTCAAGATTCATGAAATGATGATCACCTCTTCCTTAACTTTCATCCTCTGATATATTCAGGAATTTCAAAAAAAAAAAAAGTCTCTTAAGATCAGGTATTTTTTTTTTTCCACTTTTTATCCTCTTTCAAAATTTGATTTCCAGGGGTTACCTTTTTTTTTTCTTTTCTTTTTCAAATTCAGAATGAGCGACGTTGGAGATTAATTCTATTTTCTTGTTAGGGTATTTAAATTTACAACGAATCCTGCTGTTGCTCTTGTCTCATTTTCTATATAAAGTATACGTGTTCATAGCTACCATCTTACCACGGACGAAGAGAGTTCTCAAGAGAGAGTGTTCGAGAGAGAGAGAGAGAGAGAGAGAGAGAGAGAGAGAGAGAGAGAGAGAGAGAGAGAGAGAGAGAGAGAGGTCAGGAAAGTCATCAACTATGCCATGATATTTTCACACGACAATGTTCGTCTTTCCAATAATGATGTTCACGCGTCACAATTCATCCTTCTCACTTGACTCTCTTTTGGGACAACAGTATGAAGCACTGCGGCACATATCAACGCTAGCGGTTCATCACAACCTACACACAGGATTGAAACTACCGTCGCAAAAAAAGATAAGCAAAACTCAAACTATCATGAAAGAGACGTAGAGTCGAGGACAAAAAACCCCCGTAGAAAACGCATGATTAAAGCTGTACCGAATCATCTGCTTCGACAGGCAGACTCAGGAGGGTTCGGAACAGCTTCGACCAGCTCGTACCGGATCCTCGGGCTTGTCCGAGGGCGCCTGTCTACGGCTAGGCACCATTTCAATAGCGTCTACCCATCAACCTGTGCTACATATTCACTCGGGATCTGGTACATCTTATGAAGCGCAGACTGTGGCACAGCGGCTGTGTCCGGGGAAGCGCAGACTGTGGCACAGCGGCTGTGTCCGGAGAAGCGCAGACTGTGGCACAGCGGCTGTGTCTGGATTACCACCTGCCTGAGCCGTGATTAATTTCAGGGAGAGTAAGTGAACCGGAGACAACTGGCAAGACTTTGGGGAAGGATGGCAGCTCGAACAACGAGATCTGAATGACACAAGTGAGTGTGACTAGGCTCGACCTCCCGTGGAAATTTGACTCTTAGCATCTTCCGATGAATACTCATTAGCTCAGCGACACAGTGAGTGTGACTAGCCTCGACCTCCCGTGGAAATTTGACTCTTAGCATCTTCCGAGGAATATGCATTAGTTCAGCATGAGGTCTTTATGAAACGGAATATGGAAGAGATCAATAGTCGTTATGAACTCAACAATGGTGCGCCAGGGTTCACCTAAGGGCAAAGACGAATGTTCATAGTACATCCCATTTTCATTAGAAAAAAAAAAAAAAAAAGGCCTCTGTTGACTTTCCCTGGGAGGGGAGTAACTTCATTCTCTGTCACAGCATTTCATCCCGCCCTACATACGGCATGTGACTCAAATGATATACGAGACACACGTGGGGGAAGGGCTGGGTAACACCCATGCCTCCGTCACATGGAGTGGGGGAGGGTATATTAAAGCCACATGTGCGTCACACGGTGCGGAAAAGGCCCAGTAACGCGATCCTTGTGTTCCGAAGGGCGGAGAGGAAGGGAGCGCCCCTACGCTTGCGTCACATGAGGCAAGGGGTGGTATGGGGGTAGAGTGACACCAAGCGTGCGTCACATGAGGTAAGGGGTGGTATGGGGGTACAGTAACACCACGCTTGCGTCACATGAGGCAAGGGGTGGTATGAGGTACAGTAACACCATGCGTGCGTCACATGAGGCAAGGGGTGGTATGGGGGTACAGTAACACCACGCTTGCGTCACATGAGGCAAGGGGTGGTATGAGGTACAGTAACACCATGCGTGCGTCACATAAGGCAAGGGGTGGTATGGGGGGTACAGTAACACCATGCGTGCGTCACATAAGGCAAGGGGTGGTATGGGGGGTACAGTAACGCCACGCTTGCGTCACATGAGGCAAGGGGTGGTATGGGAGGTACAATAACACCATGCGTGCGTCACATGAGGCAAGGGGTGGTATGGGAGGTACAATAACACCATGCGTGCGTCACATGAGGCAAGGGGTGGTATGGGAGGTACAATAACACCATGCGTGCGTCACATGGTATGGGCAAACTACAGTAACACAGTGCGAGAGCCTCTCCCCCTCTTGAGTGTCAGTTCTGGGCACAGCTAAACCCCCTCCCCCTCAGTTAAGCTTCACATACACAAGCGTCCGGCAAATGTCAGGACACACTTTTGAAAAATATATGCCACCGTCTCTCAACCTCCCGCGGCCCTCAATCCAGCTGATGTCTCCTCACCAGGGAGAGACCCATGAGAACGACGACTTCAAACACTCCTCCGACCGCTGGTAACCAACATCTCCATCATCCCTCCACGCCATCACCTGTAATGGTCACGTCTCCAACAGTGTCACTGACTCCAGTCTCCAACAACACGCCGCTATCATTGCCTAACGGCATCGCCACCAATGACCATGTCTCCACCACCGTCACTCCCTCAAATAACCACCACCCGAAACGTCCATATAAATCTGTCACTTGTCTCATACCATCCCCACCACCAATGACCACGTCTCCAACACTGCCGCGCGCCTTCCTTCACCACCACCAAGGACCACGTCTCCAACAAATGAGTCGCTCCATCACGCCAACACCACACCACCACTCAAACCATCACCAACAAGAACCAGGTCTCCAACACTGCGTCACATACTGACACCATCACACCACCCATGATCACGTCTCCAACACTTATACGTCAGTCACTGCCTTAGACCACCAACACCCTCAAGAGCCACGTCTCGACCACCATCACTGCTTCACACCATCACGCCTCCGCCGCTCTGTCGCTGCTTCACCTCAACACATCGGTGCATCTCCTGTACTTTGTAACTATCCAGCGAGTTCACAGCTCTCATGGTCGCGTATCCTGTGAGTCATTCCTTTCTTAAATCATCACTTCAAATATCACTACTATACACATTACTGATATATATATATATATATATATATATATATATATATATATATATATATATATATATATATACACACACACACACCTATGCAATTCTCTGCTCAGCTGGGCAAAAATGTGTCCAGGAATTGTTTTGGTAAAGGCCCTTGAAGCCCAAGCTTTGAGCCACCGTTTTCGGACTTCGATGAGCGGCGGGGGTAAAGACCTGGGTTAATGACTTCTATTGTTGAGAAAAATGAGGTAGTACCCTACCACACACACACACACACACACACACACACACACACACCTGGCTTAGGTTAGGTGTGTGTGTGTGTGTGTGTGTGTGTGTGTGTGTGTGTGTGTGTGTGTGTGTGTGTGTGTGTGTGTGTACATTCATTCATTGGGGTAATGACATATTACATTAACAGGTAAAATAAGAGACAGGTTAGCACGAGTGTAAAACTCCCTCCCCCGTAACACTCACACAAAAATAGTAACCACACACACACACACACACACACACACACACACACACACACAGCGTTACCAGCGAGCGCAAACACACACACACACACACACACACACACAGCGCTACCAGCGCGCGCGCACACACACACACAGTGTTACCAGCACACCACACCCCTCGTGTGTAGAACATATGTACACAACTCGTACAGCATATGAGGGTCCACGTCCTCCCACAATATGTTTCTCTTTCGTCAAGTAATCACCCTAAGCAAGGTTTCAACTCCTGTTTCTCAGAAAGCCTTTGGTTTCATCCCTTCGATCGTTGTTCAAAAAGAAAGATGACAGTAAATCTCAAAATCTATTCCAGGATAAGGGGATCACAAAATAGTATTCGTATTTCCATCCCTCACACATCTTTCAATAAGTTATTCTATTCAAGTCCATAACACACAATAACGGTAGTTCTCATGAAATCAGACAAGATACAGACAACAAAATGAAGTATCTGTCCTTCTTTCTCACGTTAACGTGTATTCATCTTTTTTTTTCGAATTCCGACGAAATAATAGTTCAATTTCACTTACAAGGAAAGTGCACCATTGACCTATCTTTTCCCAGTGGGATTAGGAACAATGACAAAGTTGCCTTCATGTATTAGTAAACTTACGGGTTATTCAAGTTTAGTTGAACACGATTTTCTTATATCACGATCAGAATCAAGTCCTTGTATGTACCCCTAAACTTGAAGTATGGACAGCTAAATGTGCCATATTTCTCTTGGGTCTCATTGGCAGCGGTACAAGAAATGAAGAGGGATAGGTCACGAGAGATCCTCTCTCTCTCTCTCTCTCTCTCTCTCTCTCTCTCTCTCTCTCTCTCTCTCTCTCTCTCTCTCTCTCTCTCTCTCCACCTTTGGAGACTAGTCGATGAGCGATTACCCGGCGTAAGCTGGGATGTGTAGTAAGGGCGCGTGTGTGTGTGTATACACACAAGGTTCAGATAAAGTGTATGTACACAGTCATGCTCTTAGGTTAGGCGTATACCCTCCCATACACACCCTAAGTATAGATCGTGGTTCCACCTATTGGTGAGAAGCCAAATTAATGTCCACCATAACCATGGTTTCATCATCATTAATAATGATGATGATGACGTTAATTATCTGGTAATCATTAGAGAACTTAGCAGTCCACCTTATCTTTAACGGACCGGGTCATTAAGCGTAATGCTTTAATGACCTACATGAAAAACACAAAGAATAATTTGTGAACACGAGTTCAGAGAAATCTGATAAGCCATAAGAGGGGTTATACAAGTATGTATAACATTGCTATTAAGTTTATTCCACAATAATTACGAATGCCTTTCAAATAGTCAGATGCTAAACTAAAACGCTCCACATGTTTGGTACGTTATCCAAAATGACGTATCCCTAAGCGTTAGTTTCCTGTATTAGTTGAATGTGAAGGGGGATATAAAAGGCTTGTACATGTATGTTAGCAAGACTGGGTCGTCAATGAGTGTGTGTGGGGGGACGGAAGGCAGAGCCGGAGACTAAGAGAGACGAGTTCACACCAAGTACAGCTTGTGAGTAATAAGTAAATTATATCTTAAATACACTTTACGTATCATAGACGTTGTTTATAAGTAACGCAGAGACGTAGGTTACTCTTCCTTCGTTCACTTATGGTCCTTTCTTAATCTGATTAAGTAAGTCATGGACGCAGGTCACTTTCCCTTAGTTAACTAATGGTACTTTCCTAATTTACTTAAGTATGTCATATACGTAGGTCACCTTCCCTTCGTGAACTTATGGTACTTTCTTAATTTACTTCAGTAAGTCATACACGCAGGTCACTTTCCCTTCGTTAACTTATGGTACTTTCTTAATTTACTTAAGTAAGTTACAGACGCAGGTCACATTTCCTTCGTTAACTTATGGTACTTTCTTAATTTACTTATGTACGTCATAGACGCAGGTCACTTTCCCTTCGTTAACTTACGAAACTTTCTTAATTTACTTAAGTAACTCGTGGACGCAGGTCACACTTCCTTCGGTAACTTATGGTACTTTCCTAATTGACTTATGTAACTCACAGACGCAGGTCACACTCTCTTCCCTGACTTCCAGCACTAAATTAGATATATGATCACAATTTATCGAAGCTTAAGCTGGGATATAATTCTATATTTCCTATATTAAACAGAGACGCGATGGTAATCTCTATGTGCAATAAATACGCCAGGGCGAAACGAACCATATTCACACACATTTATATAATTCCTAACATTAGTGTATAACTTAATCAGGAAAACTAAATCATGCTAGAAAAAAAAAGAAGAAAAAGATCATTGCCCATGATTTACTGGAGAGATAAAAAATATTCATGAGGGAAAAATATTACACAAACGAAATTATCTTTCTCAGCTGAGGGTTGTGTGGTCACCAGAAGCTGTGGGGTAAACATTACGGGAGCTAGACTGTGAAATGTGGCCTGTGTGTATCCCTCACACACACACACACACACACACAGCCATCACGGCTTCCATCACCAAGCTGAAAAGTGAGAAACACTGGCGTTATATGAGGTATTCGTTTTTCGTCCCCACCTGATAAAATGATCATAATAAACCAGCTACGATTTATCCAATTGCGTGAGGACGGAGTCGGGTAAGGAAGAGCGTAATAACAATAAGGTCACGGTAACGAGTAATTGGTTAACGATCGTTGGGACGGTCTTTATACGAGTAGTAGTTTCTTCGTTTGCCGTTTTCTACCCAATACACGCATCATTAGCGGTGATGTTTATTGTGGAAATAACGCAAGAGTAGCACTCGTTATTACTAATCTCGTTATTTATAATAAAAATGTTATATTCATTTACCAAATCCTGTAGCACAAGTTATTACGACTCTCAATTTTTATAAAACAAATGCTATGTTATTATTTGTTTACCAAATCCTGTTGCTTGTCTAATACGATTCAAATCATCCTTACGGGCTTCTCCTTATGCTTTAAATATATTTCCACATTACATAATTCTAATTTAGGTTATATTATCTGCAACAGGTGATGTTAAATCCTATAAACAAATTTTTCAAACGTTGAAAATTACAGATTAATCAAGTCATTACTAATACTGGCAACAGTGATTCCATAGTTACAATGGACCTGCTCCCTCGCCTCACCGAGACAGAGAGAGAGAACCACAGTCAGTGGTAGGGGTTTCGTGGTGGTGGTGGGGAGAGAGAGAGAGAGAGAGAGAGAGAGAGAGAGAGAGAGAGAGAGAGAGAGAGAGATGTGCCCCACAGCAGAGCCTGCCTGTGTACAAAAGACGGAGCAACGCGAGCTTAAAACTCTACCCATGATGCATTCATAGCTATCCGAAATTGCGATGACACACAAACACATACATTACTCCCGAGCCTCCGTGGTGTAGTGGTTTAGCGTTACTGACCATAAGTCAGCATGGCCTCGCCCATAGTCGGACCCACAAGGGTTTGAATCGTAGGCGTGGCAGTCGGCCTACACTTAACCCAGGCATTCATCCTCCCCTCGAGGCTGGTTGAAAAAATACGTACCTGACTCTGGCTAGTGTAAGTGTGTACACACATACGTAGGAGTAACGATATGATACACATAAACAAGGTTAAGAGACAGCGCAACACGAGTGTAAAACTCTCCACCTTCGACACGCAAACAGTGTGATCACACGCACTCGTTCGACGGCAGCACGTAACGACTTTGCCCCCACTGGTATCCGCGTCCAAAACAGCTCTCCCGGCGACTCGCCTTCTAGAACACCTTTAAACAGCCTCCATAACTGGATTACCGCCACCTACGTCACCATCAACCAAGAGAAGACTGCAGTTACACACAGCAGTCTCGCCTCCAGTCATGTCCCCTCCTCCTACTGCCTCACTGTAAGCCCTCCTCCTGGGCGTTCTCAGAATCCAAGCTTCTCTGGTGTCACACTGAGCGATAAAGAGAGCTGGAGGGACCATGCCATTACCATCATCAGATCTTTCGGCTGACGTCTCTACTCAACCCCATCCCAACCAAAGCCACCATCATCAGCAACGAGTAGACTGCCACCTACGTATTTGTAGAGAAATAAACCTGCTTAATCGACTCCACCATTTTCTTTTTTTTCTTTTTGACGTACTTGCCGAAGGTCACGTGAGGTTTTGGTATCACTTGGCGTCCGTACAACGTTATCTGTTATCGTCGACCGTCCGCGATCAATTTCACTTTTCAACCGTCTCCAACACCAGAGGGTCAACGTGAACCAAACATGGTAGGGACGGTCCACCAGGAGGCCCCCCTTTTTTAAAACTGTATCCCAGGACCTCGACCGACCGACCAAAACCACGATGGCCAATATTACCAGAAATATGAGGGTCATAACTTCAAGGCAGGATGGGCTCCGAGCTGAAACGTAGCTACATGATCACGAGTTGTTTAACATACGAGACGGGGTTTTCCTGTGGGGTTTAGTGAATTACTCATCACTGTCGATTGCAAAAATAAAACCTGGGTGCAAGAAAAAACAATCACTTACAAATTTCCTCCTAAAGAACTGGGCCAATTCGACCTAAAATTTTCATGGGTAGTTCTTGGTTGGTTCCTTTCCAAAGTTGCATCCACAGACCCCCAACCACGATGATGGCTGTCACTAAACACAGAAAACATCTTCGAATACCCACAATTACTTTGTTCAAACACGAGGCTTTTATCATCAATAGACGAAGAGGAGTCCGGTCTCCTCGAATAACCTGTCGCTTTAAAGGAGTCCAATACTCCCCTGCTCCTGATTAGAGCATAGGAACTCTATTCATGAGGCTTCCAGCACCCTAAGGCTGTGCCACTAGCAGTCAGGAGGTGTATCCATGGAGGGCCGATTAAATTTAACACTATACCACCTCAAAAAGCAGTCAGATCTTACACATATATTCTCGTAACAAGAATGTTTGATTGAATCAAACATTCTTGTTACGAGTTTTTTGTTTTTCATCCTCTTTGCGAGTTTGTAAATGGCTCCTCACTTCACCAAATCCTGGATACGCGCCTGCCTCTAGCTGCCTGGGATTCAAATGATGGGACGCCTTTGGAGTGAGGAGTTCTTTGACGAGACTGTACTCCCGGTGACACAGACTCTCCAGCGTGACCTCACCTGTGGTGAAACCTCATTCATATGGTGGTGTCCAGGAACACCCACGCTCGTGACTTACTCGAGTAAGAAACTGTAGAAGTTGGTGTCTGAGTTTGGAAGACTGTGTGAAAGGAGGAAGTTGAGAGTAAATGTGAATAAAAACAAGTTAATAAGGTTGCTGAACGCAAGGAGAGAGGTTACCTGTGGTGGTTACTTTGAATGGAGAAAACTTGGGTGGAAGTGAAGTGTTCAAGTTAACCTGTGAGTGGACACGGTAGTGAACGGAACCTTGGAAGTGGATGTAAGTCATAAGGTGATTGACATGGGGGGGGGGAAGGTCCTGGGAGGATTGAACACTGATGTCATGCCTTAAGTGTTACTGTTGCCACATTGGTAACGTGTTACCAGCTCAGACTGGTGGACTTATTTGATTACTTTGCATCAGGACAAAGTAGTAGAGAGAGGGAAGGAAAGTGGAATATTGTTACATGTTGTAAGGTCTTTCTAGCATGGAGGGAGTTAGGATACCATTATTGTAAAGTCTCAAATTTATGAATAGATATATTCGTATCGTAATTAGAAACGACATTTGAGGCACTTCCCCTTAACTCTGATACGTGTGGAAACCTAACCAAGTTCAATTTCCTACCATAAAGAAATTATGTTTTTTTTTATCTATCAATCTCCTGTATCCTTGTAGCTAACCGGACAGGAAAAAAAATATTCCTTTGTTCTTATTTCCATTTTTCCTAGTCACCTGGCAGAGCCACTGTGCCTGCTGGTATTAAAGACTTCTGGAAAAACTATGCGAATACTGAAGTCCTCCCGCATTGCATGACCCGCTCGCATTAGTCCAGCCAATCGTAATCAGAACGGTCCCTGCTTGCGTGGCAATACGCCATAGCGCAAATAGACCTGCATTTACGACGGCCTTCACTTAACACGAGCAAACCAGGTCGGTACACACTTGCCTTCACGGTAGAGTGGCGGGGTGTCCCCCCGAGCCCTACCAAAATTCGGAATTCCGCTCCTGTTCATATTTTTCTACCGGGAACCAACCAATCATGAAGGCGCGTCTTTATACTTTAGTCTCACTTGTTTGAATTGTTTGAATATTCTCTCTCTCTCTCTCTCTCTCTCTCTCTCTCTCTCTCTCTCTCTCTCTCTCTCTCTCTCTCTCTCTCTTTTCATTCACACACCGAAACTCAAAGAGTGGGGAGAGGGGTGGTGGTACATCATCATACAAGGGGGAACTTGACTACACTTGACTATGGAACTCTTTGATTCTTTGAGGGAACTGTCGGAGAGCTTTCGCCCTACCACCAGCGTGGAGAGGAGTGCCGGGAGACCGACCAGAACCTCCCGGCTTAAGTACCGTCACCCTGAGTTCTCCTAAGGAAGTTACCTGGTCGTACGGTTTAGCTACTACAGTCAACGGCCGTCCGGCAGTGCCTGGTCCGCTCTTTGGAGGCATATCAGCGGAGCATTTAAATGTCAAATCATATACAGTTACTCATACATATTCACCATTTCATGCGGTAGCGAAGTAGCGTTAAGAACAGAAGGCTGAGCCTTAGAGGGAATATCCTCACTTGGGCTCCTTCTTTGTTCCTTCTTTTGGAAAATCAAAAAACGAGAAGGGAGGATTTCCAGCCCCTTACTCCTCTCTCCTTTTAGTTGCCTTCTACGACACGCAGGGAATACGTGGGAAGTATTCTTTCTCCCATATCTCCAGGGATAGTATATATATATATATATATATATATATATATATATATATATATATATATACGAACAAAGTGCATAGGAACGCACACGTTCATAGAACATACAAACCTCCAACAGCCAAGATCGAACCCTATCAATACATAATAACGGCTACAGTAACCCAAGGAGGTCAGTAGGCCTCAACAATAATAATTCAATTTGGTCAACTTAATGTCCAGTCTCTCCACAGCTCTACAGTCTGTAAACACAGTTAGTGTGTGAAAGCGGCCAAGAGGTGAACGAGTGGAGCCGACTTCATTCATCGGAGGGAGCACTGGGGTCGTCCTTGTACTGGCTTCCCCCTCAGAGAGACACTGCCAGCAACGACATTAGTCTACATCCATCACTTCGATGGCTAAACAAACCTAGCTGGACTTTCATACAGAGGAAAGGTAGGTTAATGAAGTTAACATTCGTACAGAAGGTATAGACGGATGCACGGGTTAAACACTACTAATATGTAACCCTTGACTGCTCTTCTCAGTAGGAGTCACTTGCTACGGGAAATTTTTCCAGAGGAATAGAAACTTGATAATGGAACACAGTTCTCAAAAAAGTTAATAAACTACTTCCCGGAAATTATCATTCAATTACCACCATGACCTGGTATAGATGGGGCTGGACTACGGTGATTTGGAAATTGGGTGACTGGCCGCAAACAGAGAATGGAGATCAACGGTCAAGCCTCAAAATGGTTAGACGTATCAAGTGGTGTGCCACAAGGACCACACTCATGCAACACAGGCGGGACCACATCACCTTCATACATGCCCTCCCCTTCCACATGTTCCTTAAAGTATCCAAGACTTTATAGCCTGTTCTCTCATCCTAGTCTCACTTCCAACCTAAGGCTCCATGTGCTGCCATGTCCCTTCCAGGTAGCTGAGGCAGCCCACTTCTTCCAGGCTCTCTCCAATCAAACTCACACTCAAACCACCCTATTTCGTCGCCCCCTCCCCCTCATCTCTCTCCCCTCCTTGCTATGCATCATTACATTTACTCTTGTCCATAATTACTCTCAAGTTCCTTCTTTCACACGTTCTCAAAGACATACACACCAGCTCCGCAAGTTTCTCCGTCAAGGCTGCCACAAGAACCCTGTTATATGCAAACGACAATTGAATCACTTCCAAGCACCCGACTTCCTCCAATCCCCTCATCCCCCACCCAGAATTTTGTAGACACATTCTCACTCCAAAATATTTGCATCTACCTATCATCATCCCTTTCATGAACAAATCATACAACCATGGTGACATCCCACACCCTCAACTAAAACACTTATCTTCCTCTTTTCCTACCCGCTCACACATCATCATCCGATAAGAAGTCCTCAATGCATTTACTGGGTCTTCTTCCATACCATACATATATTCGTGGCACCTACGGCAAGGCATCTCTGTCAACCCTACCATACGCCTTCTCCAGGCCCATTACTGCCAAAGGCAAATTCTTCCCCTTTTCTTAGTCATTCTTACGCAGATTCTTCCATCTAAACAGCAGGTCCGTGCACCCTCTACCACCCCTGAAGTCATAATGATCCTCTCTCATCAGATGCTTTGTACATGCCACCAATCTCTCACTTCTTTTCCATACACCTCACTAGGTATACTTAACAGACTTACACCTTTGTAATGCATTCCTTTTTATGTCCGTCCTTAGGCTCCTCACCTGGGGCCATACAAGCGTTGAAAAGCCTGATCAACCAATCAAAAACACTATGTCCCACTTTCTTGAAGAACTCACAAGAAATTCCCTCAATTCCTGCTAGTTTCCCTACATTCCTTAAGAAGGGTTTTCATTACCTCCTCTCTTCTCACCTTATGTTAGAGCTTACGTTCCGCATACCACCTCGTCTCAAACACATCTGCCACCCTATCATCTAACAAAGTTATCACACCTTCAGAATACTCCCTCCACCTCTTCCCTGCCAGTTACCACTTCCCCATCTACTCCGCTCACTGTAGCTACCATCTGTCCCCCTTGTTCTCCTCGCACGATTCATCTTCCAAAACATTTACGTATTCTCCCTGACGTTGGCCGATATTCTCCCACCCCATCTCTCATTTGCCTTCTTTTTCCGTTTCCGTATCCCTTTTATTTTACCTCCTGCCGCTTTCCCTTGCATGCCCCCAGTAACTCATTCATATATATATATATATATATATATATATATATATATATATATATATATATATATATATATTTCTTCTTTCTTTCATACTATTCGCCATTTCCCGCATTAGCGAGGTAGCGTTAAGAACAGAGGACTGGGCCTTTTAGGGAATATCCTCACCAGGCCCCCTTCTCTGTTCCTTCTTTTGGAAAATAAAAAAGAAAAAAAAATTGAGAGGGGAGGATTTCCAGCCCCCCGCTCCCTTCCCTTTTAGTCGCCTTCTACGACACGCAGGGAATACGTGGGAAGTATTCTTTCTCCCCTATCCCCAGGGATAATATATATATATATATATATATATATATATATATATATATATATATATATATATATATATATATATAATTTTGATAAATGCATGGCCGTTAAATTGAATCAAAACAAAACGAAGACCGTACGCCCAAATGCAGTGGTATGGAACATCCAAAAATCTCTGAAACAGTCAACCTACGGGTACTCAAGTGTGTGCACCTCGACCCGTCAGGCTACGGTACTCAGTGTGTGCACCTCGACCCGTCAGGCTACGGTACTCAGTGTGTGCACCTCGACCCGTCAGGCTACGGTACTCAAGTGTGTGCACCTCGACCCTTCAAAGGACGATGGGCGTTCCAGAGACGTAATCCTCCACACGTAGACTGGAGTATGTGTATCTATTACGTGGTTTTCCTGGACCCAGAGCAGGGAGGCGTTGGTGTCTACTGCAAAGCGTAGTAAAGAGGCTTATGGACTTTCTTTTTTTTTTCACAAAAGCTTTTCGTGTGACGATCCAGTCCATAGTATGCAAAGGAACACAGAGGAATTCAAACAGCAACAGACCAACGGGTCCTTTCGAGGCTGATTATGATAGTGGAAGATATCAGAAATGATAGCATTCCCTGCCAACTTTTGTGTCCTTGCACCCAGAAATGATAATGAGGGGTAGAAGAAGAAAAAAAAAAGAGACTCGATAAATCTATCCGAAGGGGGTAAATCACGAGGAGGAAAATGGGTCGAGAAAGAATGAGGCAGAGGCCCAAAAAGCGGGAGGGACTACCCACAGCGAACCATCAACCCCTCATGGGTTTATGAGGTGGTCTTTTACCCCAACTACCCTTCACAGCCATCACACGGTGCAGCAGCGTTACAGCTGCAGCTTATTCATCTTTTCACCCAATAAAATATTCATCCTTCGACCCTGTCGATGAAAATGTTTATCATAGAGAAACGTGTCTGGCATTTCCCCTCGCTACTCCACCCCAGATTACGAGGTAATACCTATGACTTATCGTGGCTTCTCTATTATGAAATTTAGAATAAATAAAGTGAATTCTACATCATGCCCTCCCCCTTCATAAAGACGATATTTGTACGTAATACTCAGATAAATATTGTCGAGCTCGATTGAGAAATAAAGAAAAGTAAGAAAAAATGGAAAATTACGAAAATAGTAATGTGATGGTTTGAGACCTGTTGTTGTCTTTTGTTTTGCTGTAGTGACTGTCTAGTGGTACGTACCTTGCAGAAGACCCTTCTATCCGGGCCATGAGTACACCATCGAGCGTAATCTGTATGTATGTGGCTGAATCTATAAGCTATAGACTGCAAGGGAGAGAGAGAGAGAGAGAGAGAGAGAGAGAGAGAGAGAGAGAGAGAGAGAGAGAGAGAGAATCATGGCTTCTACTGCTACCGAGGTCCTTCATCAGTCGTACTGCTCACGCCGATGATGATGACCCCCACGGTCAAGTATGCATTCGCGGCTGACCCTGACAACGATGTGTGCGGCACCAGTTAACCCCGGAGTACCTCATGCTCTCTCAGGCAACAGGTCTCCTCCGGTACACGATCCCGCCTCGTAACGTCGAGCGACGGAGACGCAGCAAGTCCTGGCGCACGGTCTGAGGCTTCAGCGTCCCTTCAACCCAAGACGAAGGATGTCATCTGGTCCATATAGGCCTTGCTTGTGTCCAGAGAGAGAGAGTGCGAGAGAGAGAGAGAGAGAGAGAGAGAGAGAGAGAGAGAGAGAGAGAGAGAGAGAGAGAGAGAGAGTCCTGCGGACTGTACGTGAAGATATCATGAAGGAGAACGTAAGAGACGAGTTATAGACGAGGGAACGTTCGCGTCAGTCGAGGTGGAGCCGAGAAGAAGATAGGGCGGAAGAAATTGCCATTTCAGTAAGAGAGACATCCATCCATAGAATCAATAGCATCAGTATCTATAGTATCGTCGAAACAAGAGAAGAGAAAGGGGGATACGACGGCAGGATTTAGGGATACTTTTGGCCAAAAACCATGATACAACGACCTACTGGAAATAAGAGGATTGGCTGTCACGTATGCCTTTGCAGAAAGGAATGCTTTGTACTCTGAATATTTACCATTATTTGAGCGAAGATGAAAGTTAAACGAAAGCCGAAGAATGGAGGATATATATATATTTCCAGGCCCCCTTGCTCGAATGGCCTCAGAAACTCTGGTCTCGGAGAAGAAATGGTCTTATATTATGAGAGGATATATGACTCCATTCCCGCAACAATAACCTCTGATGTGCGCTCACCACAGTAAAAACACTGCCCCGAGGAAAGGCAGTGATCTTCATAAAGAAAAGAGTGAAAGAAGTTTCGTAGGCGTTTCAGAAAAGCGTGAAAGAAGTTTCGTAGATGTTTCCATTTAACACTAAATATAGTGCCAATACTCTCGCTTATAAGACGTTTGCATGATCGTATTGGCATGGGGAAGGACAGGCGGGATTGTATAATCTGTAGCGCTAAGAAGAAAGGAAAGGAAAGGAAAAAAAAAAATCAGTCAAACGTGTTGGGATTGCGTTCGAGACGGTCTGGACGATGAGTTGTGGTGGCGGTTCAGAACCATTTGCTCGAAATCATAGAAAACGGAAAACGTCGCGGCTTCAAACACCACCCCCCCATAACCCCCCTCTCCCCCCAACACACACACACACCCACACAACCACCACCACCACCTGCGATTGAAGGATTTCAACTGTGTCCAGCGATGTACTCGTCGAAGAGAGACTCCCTGGAGGAGAAATGGATCACACGACAATCCTTGGAAAGTCAAGAGAACGTCACAACTTTTGTGGCGGGAATTAAAAGAACGTCAAAGCATAGTTCGAACTGCCAGGAGAGCAGTGGTGGAAGGGAGGGGGGGAACAAGAGAAAACTAGCGGCCGTTGGGGGGGGATACAATTCTGTACCCGGATGACGTCAAAGTTTGGGAAAATCAAGGTCCCGCGAGGTGCAGGAATAATCACTGATGCCTCCCTTGAAGCGGAAGGTTGAGCGAAGGTCAAAGTTGCACATGTGAAAGGAATTAATGAAAGCATCATTAGTGCTGGGCCTCCTCCTCCCGCACGAGAAGGAAGATATTACGAGAGACGGACGAACTGGATGAATATTGCTCTTGACCCCCTTCCCCCTCGGGTCCATTTATGACTTCGGTAGTAATTTCTTTTTTTTTGGGGGGGGGACCACCATGTGACCCCCCCGACCCTGGTGCCCGAAATTCACCCATGGCTAGTAGGCAACAGCTGTGAGACTGCTGGGTTACTCAAACAGGTCTCAGGCAACAGGTACGCGCCTGCTTGTATCACTCAAGCAGGTCTTTAGCATCAGTAGTATCCCTGCTGCTTCACCCAAGCAAATGCTCCGGCTCCAGGTACGTGCCAGTTGGTTCACCCAAAGCAGGTCTTTTGGCACCAGCTGTGTCCCTGCTGGTTCACCCAGGCACGTCCTCGGCACCAGCTTGTGTGCCCGCTAGTTCAACCCAGCTGCAAGTCTCAAGGCACCAGCTGGCTGCCTCAATGGTTAGTAATGAAGCCTCACAAGAAGCCAGATCACTTCAGTCACGCCCCCCAGACTTAGGAATCATACTTTCCAGCAGTCCAACAATACTGACGAGCTGAAGCGAGGCCCAACACCTCCACCACCACCTCCCTCTTCGTCTGCCACATCAGACCCATCGAGCAAGGACAACCAGTGTCGCCTGCACGACCATTATGTTACCACCACCCAGCAGTCAACACATCCAACGTGTCTCTTTAACAGCGAATAAATCTCCTGCATATTCAGCACGTCGCCCTAGAAGCCAACAGTCCCAAGCAAAGCACTTCTTTGCTTGTCCAGCCGAATGCGTGCACGACCAACATACGTAGCTCGGCACCGGTACAAGCTGACCCACTCCATGCATAGTCAAATTACACGTTGCCTGTTGCCTTAACTGATAATCAACATTTCCCTTGCATAGCCAACTTTTCGCACGCGTTAACTCACACTTCACGGCCAACTAGGTCGGAGTCGAGTAATTTGCTTGCATAACCAACCCGTTACCTGCATAACAAACAAATACGACCGACCTCGTTGGCGGATGTCCGCCAGCACCTGCCAACACCTCGAACATGACTGACTACCAATAGCCACTGCCAACACTGCGAAACATCATAACCATATTATACATTGCAGCACTGCCCACACCTCGAACATGACTGACTACCAATAGCCACTGCCAACACCGCGAAACATCATAACCATATTATACCTTGCTACCAACATCTATAGAGCATAACTAACGAAAATGCCAACACCTTAAAAAAATGGAGACTAATATTGATCACAACCTCACGAGAGAAAACTGACAACACTGCCAACACTGGTCTCCCAATTCTTCGCAACATTCTTCAGGAACTCGTAAATCCACTCGATCTTAGTTCACTGCCCACGCTACCACCGCTTTGGGGTTGGGGGTAAGGAAGGTGTGGGGAGGGTGGAGGTGCCAGTGTGTTGCATTCTTTGCTGTCTTTTGTCGCTGAGGACGATGTCAGCGTTGGTAATGGTGGTGTCACTGGTGTTGTCACTGGTGGTAACGACGGTGCAGGTGTCCTTGGCAAAGACATCAGTGATGTTTGGAGTGTTGTCAAGTGCTCTTAATCGCAATGTTTCATCTTATCAGAGGTGTTGTGAGTGTTGGTAACGATGGGGTCAGTACTGGTAACGATTCTGCCAACTGCAGATACGGTGAAGTTCAACATTAGTAACAATCAAGGTCAGTATTAGTGAAGTACAATATCAGTAACTATAAGGTCAATATCAAGGAAGTTCAATATCAGTAACAATTAAGGTCAGTATTAGTGAGGTTCAATATCTAACAATTAAGGTCAGTATTAGTGAAGTTCAATATCAGTAACAATTAAGGTCAGTATTAGTGAGGTTCAATATCTAACAATTAAGGTCAATATTAGTGAAGGTCAATGCTAGTAACAATCAAGGTCAATATTAGTGAAGTTCAATATCAGTAACAATTTAGGTCAGTATTAGTGAAGGTCAATGCTAGTAACAATTAAGGTCAATATTAGTGAAGGTCAATGCTAGTAACAATCAAGGTCAGTATTAGTGAAGGTTAATGCTAGTAACAATTAAGGTCAGTATTAGTACATTAAGGGATTAGGACTGTTACTGGAGGGAGGGGGTGCCAGTGTTTATATTTTCTGCTCAAGGCGTTGTCAGTGCTGGAAGCGGCGGCGTCACTGTCAGAAACCATGGTCACTGCTGGCACTGTTGGTCGTGACAGTCTGAGTGATGGTAACGATGCTGTCAGCGTTGGTCACACTGGTGTCAGTGTTGATAACGACAGTGTCAGCAACAGGAACAAGAAGTACAAGGTGTCAGTGTATGTAACAGCAGTGTCAGCATTAGTAACGACAGCGCAAGCGTCAGTAACGAATGTGAGCGTTAGTAACGACAGGTGTCTGCGTTAGTAACGCCAGTGTCAGCGTCAGTACCTAAGCTGTCAACGCGTGACATGTCTGCGTCGTTGTTCACAAAAAGTTTCATTATTAATAACAAAATCAAAGTTAGACACTACAAAATCAGTAATGCCAGTGACAGAGGTGGTAATATTGTGTAACAAAGTGTTAAGTAACGAAAATTGTACCGTCAGTGTGACAACAACGTCAGGTATGGTGTTGCTTCTGGTAACGAAGAAATCACTGTTAGTGAAGACCGTCAGTGACGGTAACGAAAGGTGTTAGTAACGCATTGCCAATTCTAGTGATTACCTTAACAAAATTGGTAACGACGGTGTCAGTGTTAATAACAAAGACATCTCTTTTAAGTAACGAATGTCATCAATACGAAAGCATATGCTAAGTGTAAGTATGGAAGATATCAAGTGTCTGCGGCCACTGTCAAATCTGGGTAGGGTGGTGGCTGCATCGGGGGAGAGAGAGAGAGAGAGAGAGAGAGAGAGAGAGAGAGAGAGAGAGAGAGAGAGAGATACGCTTTCGTTATCAGCCGTTGGCTTCCGTTACCATCGGTCACATCGGTGGTAATAAGAACATGCTTATTGATTTTCGTGAGAGAGAGTGGTTGGTGCATCAGCCTGTACTGGACGGGGAAGGTCACACACACTGACACACACACACAACTCCTCCTCCTCCTCCACCTACCTCACTTATCGCCCGCTTCACGCTACGACTCCCACCCTCCCACAGGATCAACACAGGCGTCGCCCTTCGCCTCTTAACCCCAGCTGACGGTCTGCAGGGCTTTCTCTCCGAACCACGACTAGCTAAAAGACACACTTCATTCACCCTACTGAACACTTGAATTTCAGAGAACAACTAAAGTTCAGCGAACATTCTTCTTCTGTCTGTGTTGGACGCCTCGCAAGACCCAAGCTCAGGTGTATGTACAAAAATATCTAAGTCACGTATGACATATTTTGACCTGCCTCAGCTGGTTTGAATTCTAATCTCATTTCATGCTTCGGATGACGACAAATCCATCGCCTCTCTCTCGATCACAGACAAAAACACAAAATGTCAACTGACTGATGGTTGGCGCCAAGACTTGTGATATGGCTTGGGAGGCCACTAGTGCGATACCTCAACACGCGAGACACTCCCAAGGGTTCCTGGCTTGTTAAGCTCCATTCGACAGCTTACTAACGTCTCCAGGACACATCACATCTCACACCCAAAGTTAGTTTTATATATTCCTCGTCGCTCATTCTACATTTAACAACTTTTGAGAGGCGGTGAGAGGAGAAATTTGTATGACAACGATCCATCCAGTAGTTTAGGGTAACTGAGTTGCTCTATGTTAAATGACGTGCCCTTACGAGCGTTTATAACTACTCTAAACGTAACGATGCAGAATATTCACTGTCATTCATCAGTGTTTAATATTAACACAATCCCACCGTCTCACTAAATCACCCGGATCAAATGATTAAACCACTGACGAGCAGCGAACGATCGGACAGTCCCCCTTCCATCATAAATTCATAACCTCCCTCTTTTTCCCCCACCCCTTCATCCCCTTACCTTGAATGATGATGAGGAGGAGAGGAAGAACGGCTGCGGTGAACGAGTGTGTGGGCGTCATGTTGCCTGTCGCCAGTGTCACAACGTGTTCCCCTCTGCTGGCCGCCAACACTTGTTGATTCACACTAAAACCCCCGCGACCCTCTCTCTCTCTCAACTCTCTCGCCAGTTTTCACGCTAGACAAGCCGTTCACTGGACATTTCTCACATGTTCACACCGTGCGACGTGTCCTACGGGTCTTCTGATTCATGAAACATTCGGATGACGCCAGAGAGCGGCCATAGTTAACGCAACTACGGTGATTCTCCAACACGTAGCCTGCACCTCATCGCCACAACAGTTTAGTGACCAATGCCACCTTAAGTGTACGACACTTTGAGCATTTCTGACAAGTTGTGAGTAACGTATAGATTTCTAAACATTTCTCCTAAGCAGACATGAAATATTATTGATATTTTCATCATTATACATACTTTATTTGGGTTCATGATGAAATAAATGGAAGGATTCGTCTTTAAATTCACGCATGGTTTTGTACGTCTGGCAGGCCATTTGAGGACGCGGTAACTATGGCAACAAGTACAAAGCCCACGAGCAGTGTCGGGTTATAAATGTTTAAAGAGGTTTGATATTGCGGGAAAAAATTTATATTCTTATGCTTTCAGACACGGCTCATTTTACGAGGAACCTTTAGATATAATTTTGGTCGCTCAGATATACTGAATGATATACGTAGGGACATTATCAACCTTTTATTGAACCTCGCCCCTCTCTCTAGCCATTCAATATTTTTGAACGCGCCAACGCAAAATAAAAAGAAAAAAGAAAAAATAAACAACAACGTATCGTCCTACGCAAACAGTTTAAAAACATTCCTTCGTTGTGTTACAGGCGGCAAAATTTTCGGCTTCTTGCCGGCAATGTCATTATCTACATTCGACGCTGAACCACTGAGGAATCTATATAAATTATTCTTCGGTATATACATATCTTAAGTCGGCTCGAAAGGTATGTATCTACCTCTAGGACAGGATGACAACAGTACACCTCCCTCACCCACACCCTCACACCTGCTCCTTTGTGATTATAATAAGTCTTTACGGGTTCATGTGAAACAGTTATACCATAACAATCACTAATGGTGAACACTTAACATTTAGCATGATCAACGCAAGCTATTACATGATGGGATAATGGTACACCTCACCTTCATAAACCAATCATAATCCATTATAGACCTTGGAGGGGGTATACTGCCTGTAATTGGCGAGACTTGAGTGTATCTTGGAAAAAAAATAAATAAGTATGTATTTACGACAGTGTTATCTGGGCGTCATGATTAGCACAGCCATTAGCGAGCCAGCGTGTCGACATGTTACGATGATAGGTCGAACATGACACAACCTCCCGTGCTGCGCGCTCTCTGGCTCCCGTCCTACTTGCCTCTCTCTCTCTCCCTCTCTGTCTATTGTCTCGTGTCTTCACTCCCCCTCTGTCTGTCGTCTCGTCTTCATTCCCCCTTGTCCGCTGTCTCGTGTCTTCACTCCCTTTGTCTGTTGTCTCGTGTCTTCATTCCCTTTGTCTGTTGTCGCGTGTCTTCATTCCCTTTGTCTGTTGTCTCGTGTCTTCATTCCCATCTGTCTGTTGTCTCGTGCCTTCACTCCCTCTGTCAGTTGCCTCGTGTCCTCACTCCCTCTGTCTATTGCCTCGTGTCTTCACTCCCTCTGTCTGCTGTCTCGTGTCTTCACTCCCTCTTTTCTTATACTCCTTTCTATTATGTTTCCCATCTTCCAACTTTCGTTGTACAAATATTCACCTTTCCTTCACATCACAAAAGTTATATCGTTACGTTTGCCCTGGCGTCTTCGCGCACATAATTACATGTTTCTTTGCCTCTTTTTCTATGTCTTTCTCTTCCTAATTTATTTCGTTATCTACTGGATTGTCTTTATATTCATGGATATAATCTACTTCGTTATCTATTGGATTGTCTTTATATCCATGGATATAATCTATCGACTTCATCCACCTGATTATTTGTTGTATACAGTATATTTTGCGTTACACTTAGTGGCAGGGACAGGTGGGCTCCTTTTAAAGAATGGACTCTCTTTCTGTCAACTGGCGAAGATACAGTCTCGCTAAAGTAACTTTTCACTTGTGGTGTAACCTTTATTTGGTGGAGACAACAACATACATACATACATACATGCATGCATTCTTGCATGCATACCTACATACATACATACATACATACATATATTCTTACATACATACATATATTCATATATATGAAATATACATACAGCATGTTGACAGTTTACTTGAACCTATGCTAATATTCTTTGCGATATATTGTTCTAGACAATGAAAACGGGAACCAAAACCAGCGACGCTCACGTTTCCCATTCTCTCTCTCATTCAACATTCATGTCATTATGTTGTCCAGTTCACCATGTATTATCTGTATGATATTCAAATCCTTGTAATATTAAAACGGGATTATGAATATATACAGGGTGGATGGCACGACTGCTTAATCTGATACGTTTGATAAAGAGTTATCAAACCAACGTGTAATAACTTTAGCCACACACACCACCGACCTCACACAACAATCGACCAAGCCATTGGAAATACTGGAGACTTTAACTTCGACCCCCACTGGACACCTTGAAACTTCGCTTGTGGTTCGATATCTTACTTCCTCCGAAGTACTACGTCATTTCGTATCGTTCTCGCCCTCTCTCTCTCTCTCTCTCTCTCTCTCTCTCTCTCTCTCTCTCTCTCTCTCTCTCTCTCTCTGGCAGTATGACAAAGTGTACTACTGATAGCACAAGTGCGTACCACGATTTCAAGAACTATATAAATCAGAATATTCATGACTTCTAAAGAAACATATCAAGACAACGAAAAGAATTCACAAAATTTACGAGTTGAAGAATGACAAATTACCTCCTTTTTCTAGACACTGAATTATCCACACAGACTTAATCTTGCGTCTCAGGCAAATCATCACAGGAACTTTTCCACTGATCACCAACTCAGCAACCGTAATAGACAGACGAATGGTTATGATAGATATAGGATGAACCATTGAGTCACCACTGTCACCCAGTGATATGGAATCTACTTCTAGGAAAAGAACAAACTTTGCCCTCAACGTGGATGGCTACACACACAGATACCTGGCATTCCTTCTCCCAACAACAGAGGTTTAATAAATATAATATATATATAATATATATATATATATATATATATATATATATATATATATATATATATATATATATATATATATATACCTTCCCTCTTGGGAGATTACTACATGCAGCCTCAGCACCGTTGATGTCCGTTGATAGTCGTTGATGATTGTTGACAGTCGCTGATGGTCGTTGATGTCCGTTGATGGTCGTTGATGTCTGTTGATGGTCGTTGATAGTCGTTGATGTCCGTTGATAGTCGTTGATGTCCGTTGATAGTCGTTGATGGCCGTTGATGTCCGTTGATGGTCGTTGATGTCCGTTGATAGTCGTTGATGGCCGTTGATAGTCGTTGATGGCCGTTGATGTCCGTTGATGGTCGATGATGTCCGTTGATAGTCGTTGATGTCCGTTGATAGTCGTTGATGGTCGTTGATGGCCGTTGATAGTCGTTGATGGCCGTTGATAGTCGTTGATGGCCGTTGATAGTCGTTGATGTCCGTTGATAGTCGCTCATGTCCGTTGATGTCAGTTGATGGTCGTTGATGTCCCGCTGATAGCCGTTCATGTCCGTTGATGTCAGTTGATGGTCATTGATGTCCGTTGATAGTCGTTGATGTCCGTTGATAGTCGATGATGGCCGTTGATGGCTGTTGATGGTCGTTGATGTCCGTTGATAGTCGTGGATGTCCGCTGATGTCCGTTGATGGTCGTTGATGTCCGTTGATAGCCGTTGATGGCCGTTGATAGTCGTTGATGTCCGTTGATAGTCGTTCATGTCCGTTGATAGTCGTTGATGTCCGTTGATAGTCGTTCATGTCCGTTGATGTCAGTTGATGGTCGTTGATGTCCGTTGATAGTCGTTCATGTCCGCTGATGTCAGTTGATGGTCCGTTGATAGTCGTTGATGGCCGTTGATAGTCGTTGATGTCCGTTGATAGTCGTTCATGTCCGTTGATGTCAGTTGATGGTCGTTGATGTCCGTTGATAGTCGTTCATGTCCGTTGATGTCAGTTGATGGTCGTTGATGTCCGTTGATAGTCACTGATGTCCGTTGATGGTCAGGTGTTTCATCCTTCTCTTCTACCAAATCTCATCAACGTTTTCTTTACTTCTATGTTCGTTGGTTATACTTCTGTACGCCCTTCTTGCATCTGTTTATCTATCTTTTTTTTCATTATTCACATAAGTTTCACTTTCCCCTTAGTTATCACTGTATTTTCTCCTTACACCACTTCCTCTTTCCTCATATTTTCTTCTTTTCCACTTCGTCAGTCTCGTCTCTCCTGCTCTTCACATGTAATCATTTCCTGGTTTCTGAATACCCCATTTTCTTTGCAACCTCAACTGCCTCCTCTCTTCCCATCTTCTATCTTCAATCATTTCAGCAGGAGACCCACCCTCCAATCGTCACCTTCAGCAGGAGACCCACCCTCCAGTCATCACCTTCAGCAGGAGACCCACCCTCCAGTCGTCACCTTCAGCAGGAGACCCACCCTCCAGTTGTCACCTTCAGTAGGAGACCCACCCTCCAGTCCTCACCTTCAGCAGGAGACCCACCCTCCAGTCGTCACCTTCAGTAGGAGACCCACCCTCCAGTTGTCACCTTCAGCAGGAGACCCACCCTCCAGTCATCACCTTCAGCAGGAGACCCACCCTCCAGTTGTCACCTTCAGCAGGAGACCCACCCTCCAGTTGTCACCTTCAGTAGGAGACCCACCCTCCAGTTGTCACCTTCAGCAGGAGACCCACCCTCCAGTCGTCACCTTCAGCAGGAGACCCACCCTCCAGTCGTCACCTTCAGCAGGAGACCCACCCTCCAGTCGTCACCTTCAACCTTCGTGTGGTGTCTATCCTCCTCCGTCATAACCCTATAATTTCGCATCGTCCTTCTCTCTCTCTCTCTCTCTCTCTCTCTCTCTCTCTCTCTCTCTCTCTCTCTCTCTCTCTCTCTCTCTCTCTCTATCGATCTATCTATCTATCTATCTATCCGTCTGTCTCTCTATCTATCTCCCTGATCTCAGCATCATTTCTTCACTCCATCTTACTCAATCTCTTCCTCGTATTCCATACATAACGTCACATCTTTTCTCCCTCATTCTCGTCCATGATGCTGACTTGTTCCCTGGTCAAAATGATACAGCGAAGCATTCTAGCGGAGAGAGACAAATAAATTCCGTTTTGTGAAATATTTCTCCCAATCCATTAATTACCGTAAAAATCAAACGGTATTCTACTCATATTTCTATTAATTAGATTTATAATATCTGTTATGTCACCAACATTGCACATGAATGAATATAAACAATGATATTTGCTTTTAGGCATGTAATAATGTTTTCGTCAATACATGTATACAATGTAATTATTTTTCATCGTTATACTTGGTCGCCGTTTCCCGCGTCAGCGAGGTAGCGCCAGGAAACACACGAAGAAAGACCCATATCCTCTCATATACACATACATATGTAATACACGCACATACATGTACATATACATAAGCATACGTATACATAAACATACATATAGATATATACACATGAACATATTCATACTTGCTCGCCCTTCACCCATTTCGGCACCACCCCGCTCA
>NC_092233.1:10835241-10850241 GCF_036320965.1 Panulirus ornatus | reverse complement strand
CTTGCTATGTCCACCACCACGCGTGGATAGCTTCCCTCGAGCCTTAAGAGAGACGGGATACTGACTCATCTGAACCATCACTCAGTGCCACATACACCGTCTCATGACTTGATGGTGACCACAACCACCGTCTCATGACTTGATGGTGACCACAACCACCGTCTCATGACTTGCTGGTGACCACAACCACCATCTCATGACTTGCTGCTGTTCACACGGAGGTACCGCAACCTAACCTGGGATCTAGGATCGACATTTGGTATTGCTGTGGTACCGTCCGCCCTTTAAGGCTATGCAATACACTGAGGTGCTGTACCGTTAATCTAAGGTAGTATGGTCAACCTCTGGTGCTGCCCTGCGATGGTCACACAAAGTTTGCACACTTAGCCTCAGGTCTACCGTCCACCTCTCGTGTTGTTGTCGTAGACTGCAAGGCACTGTACCTCAGTCGACCTTTGGTACTGTTTTAAGTTCCTTTCACGATGGCTGAACACTCCGAGGTCCCGTACCGTAACGTTTAGTTAGGTCTATGGTCGACCCCTGGTGTTGTTGCTGCTTGGTCACCGAGGGTTGGTAAGCTCAGAGGAACGGTGCCATAACCTCAACCAGGTGGTGTTCTGGTATCGTCACGAAGGTTGTGTACACACATAGGCAATGCACCGTACGGGGTTGATATCTGCCTCTTTCCTTACACGTCGAAGCTTTGGAACTCTCTCTCTCTCTCCCTTCTCAAGTCTTTCCCATTCAGTAAGACAGGTCTTTCACGTCCTCCAAAATTCGTAAATACTCTCCATGGCCATTCTTCGTTCCGTTTCATGTTCGTAAATACTTTCCCTGGCCATTCTTCGTTCCGTTTCATGTTCGTAAATACTTTCCCTGGTCATTCCTCGTTCCGTTTCATGGGTTCCTCTATACTTCCATTAAGGCCCGGTCTTGATGTGGACTTCTGTCCCGTGACTGGAGCCTTCAACTTAGAGAAAAAAGAAAGACTGACACCATCACAACACTTGTATATGAGGCTTTCTGTTCGAACGAGATCAAAACATTATGTTGCGTCTTCTCACGTCCTGGGGCCAGTCTGAACTCCGCTGTGATACTAGAATAGCCAATATGTCAACATGGACGGATCAATAATGTGACCGTGAACGGATCAATTATGCGACCGGGGACTGATCAATAATACGACAGTGAACTTGATCAATAATGTGACCGTGAAACGATGAATAATATGACCACAGACTGATCAGCAATGTGACAGAGGACTGGTCAATAATGTGACCGGGGTCCACTCAATATTATGACCACAGAATGATCAATTATGGGACGGTGGGCTAATCAACAATGGGCCCCCTGGACTGATAAGAAGTGTAGCCGTGGATTGGTGAATAATCTAACCATGGAGTGATCAATACGAAGAGAGAGAGAGAGAGAGAGAGAGAGAGAGAGAGAGAGAGAGAGAGAGAGAGAGAGAGAGAGAGAGAGAGAGAGAGAGGAGAGAGGCCTAAGAAAAAACGCTTGTGAGAGCCGATCAGACGACTTGAATTCACTTACTTCAGAAAATACGACATTAGAGTGATTTGGTACTCGAACACTGTCTTTCCACTCGTAGTAATGGCTGGAAAGTTTGTGGGGATACATGTGGCTTCGATGGAGGGCTAATCACATTTTCCTCGACAGAGCTGCAATCGCAAGGAATGATTTAACACTGATGGTTGTGGAAAGCAACACTATGAATACGTTTAATGGTAAACTTAACAAAAACTTCGCTTCAAAACCACGACTGACATTATAAAGACATTATACGCGCCTTCCTCAATCACAAGTAAAGTGTGTAGATATTAAAGTCATCTATTTGTTCCTCTATTCTTGCCACACTAAACAAATCTCTTGAATTTCCGACACCATCCACTGCCACAGACAGCCTTAATAGGAGCAATGCTTGCTTGCATTCCCCTAGATTCCCCCTTTTTTTTTCAGGTTGCTGTCAACGTAGGATGTACCTTTTTCATCCACTCTCCCAACATCACTCAATCAACTCTCTCTCACTCTGCTGCGCTGCTCGTATTACCACACCAGCTCTCCTCCGCACATCTTGTACCCTTCGTGTCTCTCTCTCTCTCTCTCTCTCTCTCTCTCTCTCTCTCTCTCTCTCTCTCTCTCTCTCTCTCTCTCTCTCTCAAGCAGGGCGACTAATACTGAGCTATGACTTCAGTACAGTACTACAGTCCTCCTCTTCGTCCTACTCAATGTGGGGAAGCACCAAGTGAATTGTGGAGAGCGAGGAGGATCAGTTTTCCTGGGCTTGAATTCGAATGCTCTAACCTACGGAGCCTCGAATCTTGTTCCCTTTGTCTCGAGCAGATGCTTCTCAGCGAGGCTTAGGTGTCCTCGTCATCAACGGAGACTAATGAACAAGACTTTTTCCTCACTGATCTTACGTAGCTTAACCGAATTAATCCTGTAGCATACTTTCTCGTTTCTTTAGTTTACCATCGATGTGTGAATGTTTCATCAAAATTATCATTCGCTCATCATCTGTGTGTAAATCAAGTCTTTCAATTTGTCTTTGTCAGCTATGCAGCTGTTGTTGTTGTTCAGTCTTCGTTGTGGCCTCATAACCCAGCTTGGTATTAACTGCGAAATTCGTTATCTTACAACGCAGCCCATTTTTCTCTTGTCATGAACAGGTATAGAAAACAGAACCGGTCCCAACACTAATCCTTGCGGAGCACCACTTATTACGTCTAACCATTTGAAGGACTGATCGCCAGTCTATGGCCAGTCTACCAGTCTTCACACCATCTTTTGTTCGTAATCTCTGAGGCGAAGATTTTACAGAATGCTTTTAGAACAAAGAAATCAAGCAGATTTACCAGATGGGAACGATTTCGTATACTACCATGGTGTGAATCGATGATTAATTGGTGATCCTCTAAATGGTTTACAATCCTTTGTCTCGAGTGATGGTTGCCATAGGTTTACCAGCCCCCTGACGTCAGGCCAACAGGGCAATGAGCCCTTCTACTTTTTTTTTTCTTAATATAAATCCTGAGGACTTGTATCTGTAGTATGTAACTGGAAAGAGCGGTTAAGAGATAAACTAACTCATTCTGAACTTCTCACAATATCCTTTGATAGAATTCATCAGGACCTGTTGCTTTATCTGATTCTATCCCAATTAATGGTGACAGTACATTACGAGTGTACATGTCAGGATACCGCAAACTGTTCTCATCCTGCAACGAGACTGGATCGGAGACAGGAGCTGCGTCTTCTGCTGTAGATGCTGGTGAAGAAATACAGTCATTCTAGGTCTTCGCCGTGGCCTCCTGCCCCTGAACCACGTCAACCGTTTTTCCGTTATTGATGAACCAAATGACTGAGTAATAATGATCCTCTTGCATCTAACATGGAATTCATCAAGTTTTCATATCGCTAGTTTAAGCAATTATCGCTTCTTGCTGACGTTTTCTTTGACTTATATACATCTTGTTTTCAAGATGATTCACTCTTTCTTGTGTGTCTATTTCACAGAGCAACAAGCACTTCCTGATTTTAATGTTCCACCGTACTGGAACAACAAGGGGAAGTCTAGAGACAGTGTAGGTGCTAAAAAGAGATCAGTAGTCGGTCCATAATATACAAAGATAAAGGCAGAGAGAGATTGGAAAGCTTACAGAAAGTGGTAGAGGATGTTCGAAGCGTGAAAGAAAAAGGCACGGAATGTTCAAAGGCATAGGAAACTGGTCGAAAGTGTACATTGTGTAAGAAAAGTTGGGAAGAGTGTACATACGTGCATGGACACGAGCGAAGGATGTACAAACTACAAGGAGGGCAACGGCGGGTGCACAATGTACAAGAACAGAGGTGAAGGGGAGTTAAAGGTGCAGGGACAATGTACAAGGCTCAGTGAGAGTAACGGGGAGAATACCACAGGCTAAGAGAGAGGAAGAGGAGAGGAGAGGAGTGTCTGTGTGTGTGGTGTGTACAAAAACTTGTGTGGAGAATAGACATGCCTAGAGGAAGTGGTCCAGAGCGTGCATGCAGCAGAGGGACAGAGCAAGGTAAGAGGAAGGTGTGGAGAGTGTGGGGGAAAGTAATGGAGAACGTACAATTGGCAGGGAGAGTAAGGGAGATCACAGAGGGAGAGGGGAGAGAGAGAGAGAGAGAGAGAGAGAGAGAGAGAGAGAGAGAGAGAGAGAGAGAGAGAGAGAGAGAGAGAGAGAGAGAGACGTGGAGGGTGAAAATCCGCATGGGGAGTGTACGAAACTGTGGGTGGAGTGGCGAATACCGTGTAAGGTATGAAGAGGTTGGCTGTGATAGATCTAGGACGTCCAGTGTGACTGGCGGAACACCTGCCATGTTATAAGGAGAGTGGCAGAGAGCCTACGGCGTTCAGGGAGAGTGTTAGAGTGTTTACCGTGAGCATGGAGAGTGATGCAGAGTGTGTAAACACCAGAGTAATGTGTACAAGTTACAAAAAATGGACTGCACCGTGGTGTACATGGTACAGGGGAGTGGTGGAGTGCATGCAAGCAAGCTGCAGATGCATTTGCGGAACGGCACACAACGTGCAGGAAAAGTAGTGGAAAGTATACGTTGTTCGAGGAGAATGACGTACAACGTACAGGGAGAGTGGCCGAGACTGTACAGCGTACAGGGAGAGTGGCCGAGACTGTACAACGTACAGGGAGAGTGGCCGAGACTGTACAACGTACAGGGAGAGTGGCCGAGACTGTACAACGTACAGGGAGAGTGGCCGAGACTGTACAACGTACAGGGAGAGTGATGAAGAGTGTACAGCGTGCTGGTACAGTGGTGATAACCCTACATTTTCCTGGAAGAGTGTTAGAGTGTTTACCGTGTGCATGGAGAGTGATGCAGAGTGTGTAAACACCAGAGTAATGTGTACAAGTTACAAAAAATGGACTGCACCGTGCGGGGAGAGTGTCATAGAGAATGTACAACGTGTAAGAAATGGGGTAGATAATGTACATAACATACAGTACACGATGCATGGGAGTGAGGTACAGAGTGTACAACGAGCAGAAGGAGGAGTAGAGAGTGTACACTGTGCAGGAGAGAGTGCGGAACATCGTATAGCGCGACGGGAGAGTGGTCAAGAGTGTACAGGGAGAGCGTTGGGGAGTGTACAACGTAGACTGGTCAGCATGTGATGAAAGTGTGGCATCCGCTGGGAGTGTGGTATGTGCTGGGAGTGTGGTATGTGCTGCGAGTGTGGTATGTGCTGGGAGTGTGGTATGTGCTGGGAGTGTGGTATGTGGTGGGAGTGTGGTATGTGCTGGGAGTGTGGTATGTGCTGCGAGTGTGGTATGTGCTGCGAGTGTGGTATGTGCTGGAAGTGTGGCATGTGGTGGGAGTGTGGTATGTGCTGGGAGTGTGGTATGTGCTGGGAGTGTGGTATGTGCTGGGAGTGTGGTATGTGCTGGGAGTGTGGTATGTGCTGGGAGTGTGGTATGTGCTGGGAGTGTGGTATATGTGTGCAGCATATATTTGGAGTGAAGAATATACCGGGAGTTTAGTTTACCCTGGGAGAGTGACGGGGTGCGTAAGAGGCCATGGGAGAGCGAGAGGGAGTGTAGCACATGCTGGGAGAATGATGGGATGTGCAGCGTGTGTTCGGGAGAGTACTGGGGAGCGTGGCAGGTGCTGGAAGAATGGCTGGAGGAGAGAGAGAGAGAGAGAGAGAGAGAGAGAGAGAGAGAGAGAGAGAGAGAGAGAGAGAGAGAGAGTATATATGGGAGTATAGAAGACCCTGGGAGAGCGATGGAGAGTGTCGCAGACCACAGGAAAGTGAGTGAAGGCATGGAGCAGACCCCGGGAGAGGAGCGAGGAATATAAAGAGATCCGGGGGTGAGGAAGGCGGGAAGGGTAACAGCTACTGAAGAGAGTGATGGGGAGTACAACTCATCCTGGGAGAGCTGTTGGGGAGCGTAGCAGACGCATGGGAAAATAGAGGACGATGTACACAGTGTGTGCAGGGAGAGAGAGAGAGAGAGAGAGAGAGAGAGAGAGAGAGAGAGAGAGAGAGAGAGAGAGAGAGAGAGAGAGAGGGGCACAATGTACACAAGGTCTACGAGGGGCTGTGGAGGGAGTGAGGGTTGAGGCAGATGCCGTGCATGGATCCGTAACTCGACTATGCATCGTTCAGAGGCATAACATCTGGACGTAGTAGCCTGTGCCAACGTTGGTGGTGTTGGGATTCGAACACAGGATGAACCGCTGGCACCCGAGGGAGGCGGAATTGCCTCTGTGAGACATGTAGCGCATCATGTATGGAAAAACATGATAGGTTAAACTACTAACACATCTGAACTCCATACTGAGTTACGATGTCACTTTCATTACTCTTATGATCATTGCTTCAAAACGTATACATCTACAGGTCCACAAGAGACATGTCTACCAGAGAAAGAAAGAAAGAAGAGAGAATACAATAAGCAATAAAGATAATGATGAATACAAAGACATTCAAAAAGCAACCAGACCACTGGGTCCGTTCGAGGGTGTTTGTGATAGTGGGAGACGGACCAGACACTCAGATATCAGCAACGACAGAGGAATATGGCCTAAACATGACTTTAAGCTCAACGTGTCGTTAACGAGACGTAAAAGAATAATATCAGTCGTGGTTTTACGAGGGAAGAAATTATCAACTCTGTTCTTAAACGGTGTCTATGGTGCTGCCGCTTTCAACTCCTCTAACTGGCAAATAATTCAACTCGTTAACAACCCTGTCGAAAAAAGAAAAAAGAAAGAGAAAGAAAGAATTAAAGTGCCTCGCCTCATTCGAAGCAAAACGCTTGTCCGCAAACTTGTATTCATTAATACCAGTGAAATCAGACAAATCCAGCCTTAATTAGCTGCTTTACGCGGAGTTTATCAAACCCTTTGATAATTTTGAATACCTGCAGCAAATCACCTCTTGACCTTCTCTTTTCTATTCTCTTCTCTTTGCAAACAAACTTTTGCAAAGAGGATGAAAAGCACAAAGATGATGGAGAACACAGAAGAGAGACAATGGAGGAAGAGGCAAGAACCCAGAAAGAACATGATATATATATATATATATATATATATATATATATATATATATATATATATATATATATATATACTTCCCACGTGTTCCCTGCGTGTCGTAGAAGGCGACTAAAAGGGGAGGGAGCGGAAGGGCTGGAAATCCTCCTCTCTCATCATTTTTTTTTAATTTTCCAAAAGAAGGAACAGAGAAGGGGACCAGGTGAGGATATTCCCTCAAAGGCCCAGTCCTCTGTTCTTAACGCTACCTCGCTAACGCGGGAAATGGCGAAGAGTTTGAAAGAATATATATATATATATATATATATATATATATATATATATATATATATATATATATATATATATATATATATATATATATATATATATTCTTTTTTCTTCTTCCCCCCCCCCCCCATACTTCCATACATATTCACCATTTCCCGCGTCGCGAGCTAGCGTTAAGAACAGAGGACTGAGCCTTAGAGGAAATATCTTCACTTGGCCCCCTTCTTTGTTCCTTCTCTTGGAAAAATTAAAACTAGAGGGGAGGATTTCCAGCCTCCCCGCTCCCTCCCCTTTTAGTCGTCTTCAACGACACGCAGGGAATATATATATATATATATATATATATATATATATATATATATATATATATATATATATATATATATATATATATATATATATATAAATTTCTAAGTATATGTAAGGAGTCCTCATGACTTTTCATAAACATTCTTCGCTCATTAAAAACCCGCCATCTAAATTATCAATCATGCGCGATATGACTTACTCTGAGTCAGGATATCCAAGGAAAGAAATTACATCTAATAAACTACGGAAGCCCCGTATGTAAATGCAGCAACGTGTACCAAAGACATTTCTGTAACAATCTTACAAAGTAATCATAATTTTCTGAAAGAATCTGGCGCGCGAAATCCAAATATCAAAAAAAAAATCATTATACGCTTAAAATTCTTTTTGGGTCTACACAGAATCTCTTTTCATCTTATGGTTTGTGCAATATCACGTAGGCTTAGGGTAAATGACTGGGATATTAACGTTCACATGAAGTATACATATATATATATATATATATATATATATATATATATATATATATATATATATATACATATATATATATATATATATATATATATATATATATATATATATATATATATATACATTAGCCCTTATATGTCTATCAAATAGATACTATAATAGATAATCATGCCAACCAACCCGTATCCACCGTATGCCAGATATCGCAAAATTATGCAATGACTGTATTTACATCATACCCAATATTTCACCTTATAAATCAATGACGCTGTTGAAATTTCTAACCCAACTCATCTCTCATCGAAGGAGCACACTGTGTTCTCACTATTCCACCGAACACCAACATGAAATGAAAAAAAAAAAATCAAAGATGCATTTCCAGAATATGAAACGTTATGAATAAATTACGACATAAAAACACAAAACGACGTTGACGGATATCTGCGTCGGTGTTGTACCGCAAGCCACACCGCGCAGGGCGACGCTATAACGCTCCATCTGTTAACACGTCAGGGGACGGTATGACTTCCAAGATTCAACCTCCAATATTTCTCTCGAATTGCTCCTCAATTCGTCGGCGAGGAGGGAGGGAGCGAGCGCTACTGCAGAACATCTGTCATCACTACTACAGACAGACACGACACGGTGGGAGCCTTCATCCTAACGTCGAGTACGCTAGTACTTGAGGGAGAAAAAGGAATAAGGCGAGGTATGTCTTACCCTCAGAACGTGATTGGAAAAAGACTTTGTGTTTGGCTTGGTATGATGTTGGTTACAATCCATCCATCTCTCACTGATGCATCAGTGGTATATATATATATATATATATATATATATATATATATATATATATATATATATATATATATATATATATATATATATATATATATATTAATATATATATATATATATATATATATATATATATAAATTAATATATATATATATATATATATATATATATATATATATATATATATATATATATATATATATATATATATATATATATATATATATATATATATATATATTAAGAAAAACACTTGGTTGACGTACTCAATGTACATGGTGGATCACTGGAAGTTAATATACTCGAATTTAATCCGTATGTGTGTGTGTGTGTGTGTGTGTGTGTGTGTGTGTGGGTGACGGAGCGCTGGTTCTCAGTCCCCGAAATGGACACCTTTTCGACGAAGCTAACTCGTACTCAACCACCCTCCCGGTCATGCTACGTAGGTGCCAGACGTATGAGCTCACTTCCACCACTCGACTCATCTCTGCGATTATTCTATATCTGTTCCAGGAATTCCACCCTCCTCACCTCTTTCCCACTACCAGCGGCTATTCATATGATAAATCCCAGGCTTATCCCGTATGCGATCTCATAGAAGGATTACAGCGGTGACGGAGGACAGATAAATGTGTCCAAATACCTACGGAGATGGTTCACTGCATGAATTTACATCCGCTCACATCGTGAATTCATGTATGAGATGCGAAAATTGTATACAGTGTCTGAAGAAGCTCAGGTATCATATTATTAACAATAAGATGTGCCATTTTCTTGCTGGGGTTGTTTGCACTAGTTCGTAAGAAATTCTTTCTTCTCCTCTACAATCTAAGACATTGTGTTCAAGCCACTTGACCTTTTCATCCTTTGAATGACTTGTTTCATACTCAGCGGGTCTGAAGTCTACTCAATGGGTCTGAAGTCTACTCAGTGGGTCTGAAGTCTACTCAGTGGACTTGAACTATTTGTTTACGATCCCTCAATCATATACAACTTGTCATTCCAATTCCCAGTGGGTATACCAGCTTCTAACAGCTCTTAAGAATATCCCTTCTGTCACCTACACACATCCTGTGCTCACTCAAGTCTGCCATCGAAGTGTTTTATCGCCTCTTGCCATAGGTTACCATAGGATGCAGGGTCTTCCAATCGTTTTAATTCTACTCCCTTGCTTTTTTTTTTCTTTTTATTACTTCCCTAATTCACCTCTCATCTCACCTCTCCCTGCTATTTTTTCTTCTACAACACTGTGCTGTGCTTTTCGGATCGATACAGTTTCTTCCATGCATTACTGATGGATCTATCGCGTCTTCTTGCCTCATCTTACATCCTCCTTACTGTCTCTTTCCTCTTCATTCCTTTCCCTCCCACCCAACCACATCCTCCCAGTGCTACCGCCACAGTAGCGTTCTCAAGCTGGTGCCGCATTTCCTTGACTCTATTATGTCCTCCTCTTCGCTTTTTCAACTTCACGCCTCTTGACCTACTCGACTTATCCTCCTCAACTTTCAACTTTCCGGTTTCCCTTAGACCTTCCTTCCACTCCGATGTCTGCCTCCGCAGCTGTTCTTACACCGTTCATGCAACCGTTACTAAATACTATGCAAAACACTAGGATCTGGTACGATGCCATTACGATCTTTCTTCCCTCTTCTTATTTAATTATTCTCCTCTCTTCTTTCAAACACCTACAATTACATATGAAAGAAAATAAACCCCATTTGCCTACTAACCTCATTACACTACGTAACCAAATGGACTAACTGTTTACTCCTGAGGATGGGGTCTAGTATCACGCAAATTATACTGTGTGTGAGCAGATTTAGGTGACATTCCATCTTCACTCCGCCCTCTCATACACCCGCCGTCCGTCCGTGGCGATGGACAGGACTCGCTCATTTCGCTTCCCTCCACATCATACAGTCATCTGCCTTCCCTTCCCCCTCTCGCCTCCTCCTTACCCCCTTCCCCCCTCCTCCTGACCGAGTTCATCATCTCGACTGAAATAACAGAGAGGAAAAATCTCTTCATCTCATCCCTCTAATTCTCTGGTTCGCTAACACACCATCACCATCGCGCAACCCTCGTTATTTTCTTATCTTCAAGCCTAACCCACAGTGACCTCGAAGTGGTTAACTTGCGACCTTCTGTGGTGCTCCCGTCTACGCTGCACGCACGCACACACACACACACACACACACACACACACACACACACACACACACAAACACACACACACACACACACACACAGGATGGTTCACTTTCTCGTCTCCTTCTATCAAGTCTGGAAATTCTATTTACTACTACAGTCCTCCAGCAGATAACCTCGTCATAAACCATCCGGACCCCTGTCACCTGGGACTGTCCTCCCCTTCCCCCATGAACGCCTGTGTATATTACCAAACTTTACCCTCCACAACCCACTTTCCTCCTCTCTCTCTTCTAATCCGTGTTTTCACCCATCTGCTAATCTCATTTAGGCTCACGAAATCCAAATCAATCGTTGACTAAATTGGTCAGAACGCACCCATCTGATACCATGCTGGTTCGACTCCTCGCATCTCCCCAGGCCTAGTGCTTAGGTCCCTGGCCACCGTCGGGGCCGCCCAAGAGCATAGGGCCCGCACCTCCTGAGTTACATGTAGGGAGGTTCAATCACAAGACAACAGTTCACCAACTGTGTGATGTGGTGTGTGTGTGTGTGTGAGAGAGAGAGAGAGAGAGAGAGAGAGAGAGAGAGAGAGAGAGAGAGAGAGAGAGAGAGAGAGAGAGAGAGAGAGAGAGAGAGTGTGTTAGGATCGCCATCAAACATAAGATAACGTCTTATAGTGACCACATAACCCCTCCGACCTCGAAGAACTAAAACCTTTATCCGGCAAGGGATTCTGTGTCTTATTTGGCTTTCGATTGAGTTGTCGTTATCAAGCGCTATCTACGAATCTCTACTCAGCGGAATGATACGTGCCACTTACCCTGAAGTTCCTCATTTATTCTCAGACACCTTAATCCATTCACGGGTCCCTGGTACACTGTTCTTGTCAGAAGACGACAGCGTGAATCAAACACCTCTTTTTTTTTTTTTTCCTTTTTGTACAAAGCCTCGCGAACACGACACAGATATTCGTGCCATCACCATCGACGCGAAGTACACCATGAAGTGTGTGGGTCGGGGGAGGCACTCAGCGAGCCCTGGTGAGTCACGAGTTAGGGTGGCGGGGGAGGGAGACATGCATGGTAACGGAGGCCGAGTCATTATGACCCGTGACATTACCTCATGACAACACATCCCCCCATCACAGAGGGGCCCGACCGCGGCGACTTCAGCGTTGCAACACCTCCGTCATGACCCAACGGACGTAACTCCGTCATTACAACGGACATATCCCCCTCCCACCGGGTGTTTATTACGAATGTATATATACATACGACGTCATAGTGCCTCGACCTTTGCGGAAAATATATATATATATAATCCCCACGGGATGTATATGGATGCGTTACTGGAACGAAGGTCTGTTGTTAGAAGGGTATGATGTCGTGGTAAACACACAGTCCTGGACCTGACTACTGCGCCACACTCGAGATAATCTTCTGCAGCGCCTCCCTGACACGCTCCGACCTCCCAGCTTTATGTTGTGACACGTCCCATGCCGCCACAACCGACCAGCCTGGATGATGATGTCCACACACACACACACACACACACACATCCCATGCCGCCACAACCGACCAGCCTGGATGATGATGTGCACACACACACACACACACACACACACACACGTCCCATGCCGCCACAACCGACCAGCCTGGATGATGATGTGCACACACACACACACACACGTCCCATGCCGCCACAACCGACCAGCCTGGATGATGATGTGCACACACACACACACACACACACACACACACACACACACACACACACGTCCCATGCCGCCACAACCGACCAGCCTGGATGATGATGTCCACACACACACACGTCCCATGCCGCCACAACCGACCAGCCTGGATGATGATGTGCACACACACACGTCCAACGTCACCACAACCGACCAGCCTGGATGGTATGCACACACGTCCCACGCCACCACAGTCGACCAGCCTGGATAATGTGAACACACACGTCCCACGCCACCACAACCGACCAGCCTGGATGATGTTGTGCACACACACGTCCTACGCCACCACAAGCAGCCAGCCTGGATGATGTGCACACACACGTCCCACGCCACCACAACCGACCAACTTGGGTGATTTTGTGACACGTCCCACGCCACAACAACCTACTTCAAACACACACAAACACACATTTTACATTTCATATATATATATATATATATATATATATATATATATATATATATATATATATATATAAATAAATAGAATATTCTCATACATACTCGCCATTTCCCGTGTTAACTAGGTAGCGTCAAGAACAGAGGACTGAGCCTTATAGAAAAAAAAATCGTCACATGTTCTGCTTCTCTAGAATCTTTTTCTGGAAAACTAGAATATAAATGGAGGGGGGGGATTTCCAGCCCCACGCTCCCACCTCTTTTAGTCGCCTTCTACGACAGGGAAGGAATACGTGGGAATTATTCTTTCTCTCCTACCATTTACGTATCATTTACGAGAACAAGGACAGAAGGCCCGATCATTCACAACACACATCAATATGTAAATCAAACATACACATATCCTGACGTAACACAATACTAAATCTTTGTACAATATCTGCGAGGTTCAGTTTGCCTTCTGTAACTGAACACATGGAGTCTGTCTTCTCCCTTGACACCTCCAACTCTCGCTGGGGAGCTGTGGTACATGTCCACAAGATAGTGAATAATAAATGACATCCAGTTTCATGAAGGGAAACGCTCTTCCTATTGTTATGCATCAAGCAGGGACGCGCAGCATCAGAGATGGAGTGCGTACTGCTTTTTATCATGTTCCTGTACACCTGCTTAATTGTTATGTACCTCCTCCCCTCCAACACACACACACACACACACACACACACACACACACACACTCACACACACACCTGTGCTGCTACGCCCTGGCGTCCTATATACCACATATGTTAATACCAAACATGCTCTATATATATATATATATATATATATATATATATATATATATATATATATATATATATATATATATATACGTTTTTCTCAACATGAGTGTTCATAGGTGTAGTGAAAAACACTACTGTAATATTTCCACAGTGTGAACAGTCGTACGTACCTGGATACAGGGGCAGGTTATAATCGACCCAATCATTTCCAGCGTTATGTATGTATGTGGTAAAGCGACGAGGCCCCTGATAATTTCCTCAGTTGGATTTGCATAGTGTGGGGAGGCGACGACGTATCTCCAACGGGATCTGACTGTGGGTGAGGAGAGGGAGGACATCTGCTTCAACCTGTGTTTTAAGTCATGTCTGACCATCGCGTCCATCCGCTCCAAGGTCTTTTGGGATCCATGAATGACAAACCCTGTAAAAAAAAAAAAATGAAAGGAATATAAGGGTATTGATTTCCGTATAGGGCGGTGGACGTGAAGAAGCAGAAGGGGGATACACATGAGTAGGCAAGGAGCAAGAGGATGTGAATGAATAAAGGGAAAGATTGGAGAGAGATAAGAACGAGAAAGATACCTAAGATACGCAACAAACAGAGGATGGATGATAAATACAGGAGGAAGGGACAGCAGGAGAAGGATAGATACAGAGAGGGACAGAGGGAGGGCGGGAACAGAGGGAAGAGCAGAAAGAAATATTGAGGAAATTTTCACGAAACCCACATCAGTGAGGGATTTAATTCTACGAGCGTTTGTAAGAAACTAAATCCTGACAAAGTTCCTGACCCGTCTCTCTCTCTCTCTTTGTGTCTCTGCTGGTCTTCCCTGGTGCTGGTCTTCGTGTGACCCGTCTCTGTTGGTCTTCCCTGGTGTTGGTCTTCGTGTGACCCGTCTCTGTGTCTCTGCTGGTCTTCCCTGGTGCTGGTCTTCGTGTGACCCGTCTCTGTGTCTCTGCTGGTCTTCCCTGGTGTTGGTCTTCGTGTGACCCGTCTCTGT
>NC_092233.1:10800241-10830241 GCF_036320965.1 Panulirus ornatus | reverse complement strand
CAAATCGTAGTCACATATACATACTCATGGAAATTCTTAGAAATCTAATGTTTGAAAAGAGGTATATGCATACTTGATTATATATATATATATATATATATATATATATATATATATATATATATATATATATATATATATATATTATATATATATTATATATATATATATATATATATATATATATATATATATATATATATATATATATTATATATATATATATATATATATATATATATATATATATATATATATATATATATATATATATATATCTTTTCTTTCTTTCAAACTATTCGCCATTTCCCGCATTAGCGAGGTAGCGTTAAGAACAGAGGACTGGGCCTTTGAGGGAATACCCTCACCTGGCCGAATTCTCTGTTCCTTCTTTTGGAAAATTAAAAAAAAAAAAAAAAAAAAAAAAACGAGAGGGGAGGATTTCCAGCCCCCCGCTCCCTCCCCTTTTAGTCGCCTTCTACGACACGCAGGGAATACGTGGGAAGTATTCTTTCTCCCCTATCCCCAGGGATAATATATATATATATATATATATATATATATATATATATATATATATATATATATAATATATATATATATATATATATATATATATATATATATATATATATATATATATATATATATATATATATATATGAAGAGCCACGTGGAGGCGAGGAGGGGGGGGGTCAAAGGAGTGAAACTAGACAGCCAGTAGACAACCGTCACTAACCCTCCAGATAACCCAAGCGGAAAGTCCCGGTAGAACCCCCGGAGAGAGAGAGAGAGAGAGAGAGAGAGAGAGAGAGAGAGAGAGAGAGAGAGAGAGAGAGAGAGAGAGAGAGAGAGAGAGTGATAACTTCAGGTACACTCAGACTTCGCAGTGGCCACAGTGCCGCCGGCCCAGCGTCCTAACTTGCTGGGTAACCTAAAGCTCTTTGTCTGCTCGCCCATGTACACACACACACACACACACACACACACATTCAAATAATTTCCTGCCTGTAGGTTGGTGGGTGGCTGGGTACCGTGGGGTGGTGGGTGGCTGGCTGGGTGGCAGGGGGAACGTGGGGAGCGTGAGGGGGATACTGGGTGGTAGGTGGCAGATGAACGTAAGGAGTGGCGATAGTGGGGTAGGGTGGGTTGGAGAGGAACGTAAGAAGTGTAGGGGGAGGATGTGGCTGGGGCGCCGTCGGTGGTGGGAGGCAGGGGAACGAGTTGGGTAGCTTAGGAAGGGATGGTGGTTGGTGGGTGGCTGGGGGTGTTTGAGGATCATGGGTCGCTTAGGAGAAGTGGGGAGGGAAGGAGGAAGGGAGGAAGGGACGGGGGTTGATGCAGGGAGGCGGTGGGAGGGAAGGAGGAGGAGGTGGAGGCGTCGACGGAGGGTGGAGGGGTGGCGGCTTAGTGCTATAATCATCAGGTCATCAAGGTAATGGACCCCCAGCTCTCGGGGACTTAGTGCCGCGCCCACACCTTCCTTACTCACTCTCTAATGTTGATCTGATGACAGTGCTCTGGTGAGGGGAACCCACGACTGCAAAACCGAGCCAACGGCCGGATGCTTGCGCGGAGGTGGAACGGGTCCTGGAAAAGCGAATCCCTGGGGAGAGAGAGAGAGAGAGAGAGAGAGAGAGAGAGAGAGAACGTGACATCTCGACCCATGACACAGAGCAACAGGTACGACCAACGCGCTATAACTCCAGTCTTTTATTTTCTTTTTTCTTTTTTGTTTCTATATGAGCGTCACAACAGCCCTCAATTGAGGAGTCCTGGCTCTCAAGAGAACACAAGCGCATCAAACTTCTTTAGAACAACACGTCGGACGAGGAACAGCTCATCACAAAAACGATTGTTTCGTCGTCTTTAAAACAACCCTCAGGCCATTCAATCACTTATTTTTGTATTGTTTTTCTTTTTACGTCTGAGCGACACACACACACACACACACACACACACACAGACACTCTCTCTCTCTCTCTCTCTCTCTCTCTCTCTCTCTCTCTCTCTCTCTATCTATCTATCTATCTATCTATCTATCTCTCACACACACATTTCTCACCCTCTTCTACAGACCTGATACTTTACTCAAAACAGGCAGAAAAAAAACATGACAATACATCACCAAAGGTGAGGGTATACTGAGCGAGAATAGCAGTAATAGATCAACCTAACGTCGCTTCTTGGGGTGGGGGCGTCCGAGAGAGGAGGAGGATGAGGAGGAGGAGGTGGTGGAGGTCTCGGGTCTTTCCCCACCCCTCACCACCTCAATAATGAAAGGACACCGAGTGTTGGGACTTGATACAGAGACTGTGACATGATCCAGCGATGATGCTGAGGCCATGAGGTGAGAGGAGGAAGGAGAGGACATGTCACCGTGGTGGTGGCTAATGATGATGGTTGAGCAACGTGACCAGCCAACACAAATCATTACCGCCTCCCCTCTACAACAGAAAACGGATCTCTGAGAACAGGCACAAACCTCTCAAGCTTTGGCAGTCACAGTAAGCTATACCATTTCTTGCTCAAGACTTCTTAAGACTTGTAGTTTCAATCATTCACTACAACAGCTGGTTAGTGACTACACCGATGTATCTGGCGCGTGCATCACACAGTGTAATGACTCATCTGTATCTATACAAAACGATACAGTAGCGACAGTTCGCCCCTGTTAAACAGATGATCTATATTGGTGATAGGCCTTGGAGGAGGAAGTTTTCACTCCCGGTTTTTAACTTCATGCAAATGAGGTCAGGTGACACTTATATGCATATTATCTACATGTAATTAGCATAGGACCCCTTTCATAGGAAGAGTCCTCGTGTTACCAAGGATCTTTTTATTTTTCCAGAGGTTCCTGACGTCCAAAGATGCGCCACTTCCAGTAGCAGGGAAATGTGATCTTTAGGGTGAGAGGGTCTTTAACGAGACTGTACATCTCAGTGGTGCAGCCTCCTCCAAGGTGACTATTTACTCGTGGCGTAACCTCGAGCAGGTAACACCACAGTTATACACACACACACACACACACACACACACACACACACACACACACACATATATATATATATATATATATATATATATATATATATATATATATATATATATATATATATATATATATATATTCAGAGTTTTTACAATAGAACTGAGTTGTCTTCAGCTAATTTCACACTAGATAAAGGGCACAGGAAGAAGATATCAGAATCTCCAAGAATAGGATGAATGAAAATTTGAAGGGAGAAAGAAATGCTGCTTTGGAGGAGGTGGAGGAGGCATATACGTGCAGATGGGAGAGTCGTGTGGGCAGTTAAGGTGCACGAGTCAAGTCTGAGGGATGATGAAGTTGAGATGAGAGAGAGAGAGAGAGAGAGAGAGAGAGAGAGAGAGAGAGAGAGAGAGAGAGAGAGAGAGAGAGAGAGAGAGAGAGAGAGAGAGAGAGAAGGGCGAGGCGATATGGAATGAAAAACGTGGGTATTGGTAACAGCGAGACCAGAGGTCAGTTACGGGGAAGTTATAGAGTTAAAGAGAAGAGGGAAAACTTTTACCACAATAGCTGAGGGTGTAGGAGGGGTGGTGAACTGCACGGGCGAAGGGTGAAGGAAGCTAATACACTTAAAACGCGATTGAAGTGAGTTGGAGAGTGAGTGTGTGTGTGTGTGTGTGTGTGTGTGTGTGTGTGTGTGTGTGTGTGTGTGTGTGTGTGTGTGAGAGAGAGAGAGAGAGCATGTGTGTGTGTTTGGCAGCAGAGAAAACTGTACCATAAGTCTTATGATCAGACAAAGGCAGCGATTGCTCTAATGTATTCAGGTACAGGAGATGAGAATCATTATCATATTGATCGAGTCAAAATGATTGGTGAACCCCTTGTTAGTGAAGACCAAGGAGGATCTACGAAGAGAAGAGGGTTTGAAGACGATTTTTTTTTTTTTCAATCAAATACGAGAAAACGGTTTAGAAACAAAATTGAAATAGAATGTGTAGCATTGACGGATCTTGAATAATGCACGTGAAAAAAACAATGGGAAAGGAACTTCGGAAGACCTTGGTTTCTGTTGTGACTTCTAATACCTTTGAATAATGTTATGAACTATTACTATGGATGGAGTGCATGCGATAATCAAGTAGGAGTATGAAAGTGTGGTTCGAGACGAATATGAAACTGCCGTTAACGTTGTTATATCAATAATATCACTGAGGATGTCTGATTTATCTTTTTTTAAGAATGGAGCATTGCGTGAGACGAGTGGGAGGTAGTGTGATGCGGTACTGTACTGCTGGACCAAAGTGGAACAGCTGTGGGAGGTAGTGTGATGAGAGTACTGTACCGCTGGACCAAAGTGGACTACCTGTGGAAGGTAGTATGATGCGAGTACAGTAACGCTGGACCAAAGTGGAACAGCTGTGGGAGGTAGTGTGACGAGGGTGTACCGCTGGACCAAGGTGGAACAGTTATCACATCGTATCTTCAGAGGTTCACTTGGCTGAATCAGTGAAAGACACTGACAGAAAAAGTGCATAGAAAAAGGAGGCTAAAAACACCTACGAATACGCGCAAAATTCTCTTCGAAAGAGGTTCTACATGAACACAGTAATTCCAATGCTCATACTGCCTAATCACACACACCAACTGGACAATCACACTCACACTTTACTACTATTCAAAACCGAATGACAAACCTGAGACACTCAAAACCGAATTACATCCACGAACCAAAAAAGAAATGAACCACGACAATGACAAGACCGCCCACTTAAACCTGCGCTGGGCACACACACGCACCTTACACGGAGGTGGGTAGGTAAGGTGCACCACCAAGACACGGCGATGGCATCACCACCTCCCACCCACCCCTCTCGCAAGCACGTCCTCTGCCATCTTAACCCGCGGCGCGTCCCTGGTGATCAACTGGGACGAGAGAGAGAGAGAGAGAGAGAGAGAGAGAGAGAGAGAGAGAGAGAGAGAGAGAGAGAGAGAGAGAGAGAGCTTTTGACACGGCGCGAATATGGACGATCGTCGCGAAATCGCCGGGCTACTGACGAGACGCGGGGGAAATACCGTTAAAGTGTTCCCTCCACTTGTGGACGGCCACACGACGAGGACAAGTCTCTGATGAGTGTCTTCACTCAGAGCACTCGTTCTGTGTGTGTGTGTGTGTGTCTTGTTTAACTCTGGCATCCGGGAGATGCTCGCTCGCCCCTTTTACCCCACCCGGCGATTACACTCATTTCTCTTTTCTTTATATCGCCAAAATACAACCCTCCCCCACCCCCCTGTACCAGGATTACACTCAGTAATCTTACTTAAAGTAAGACAAATTACATTACTCCACAAACACACACACACACACACACACACATACACACACACAAAAGAAACTGAAGTTCTTTCAAGGAACGAATGGTAATGCTGAGCATGAAACACATTACTGGTACAAGGATTAGAACCATTTTTTTTTGTGGGGCAATCACAAGGGTTTCCCATCCTCTATTTGCTCGGTCATGCCTCGATCCTGTACTTTAGAATCTCGTATACTTTACCTCAGAAGAGTCATGCGCGCTGGTTTCCTATAGATTCTTGAACCTAGGCACAAGTCGAACCTATCTGACCCTCAATATACTGGCGCCTATAGATTCTTGAACCTAGGCACAAGTCGAACCCATCTGACCCTCAATATACTGGCGACTATAAATTCTTGAACCTAAACACAAGTCGAACCCATCTGACCCTCAGTATATTGGCGAAGGAGATCCCCATCCTCATATCATGGACGGTCTTGGAGGAATGGTACAAGCCTCTATGTTTTTTTTTCTCTCTTATTTTTTTCTGCAAATATGGCACAGAGACCCAGCAACACCAGCACCATCAGCAGTAATAGTGTAGCGGGTATAACCGAAGTGTATATGCCTGTGTCATCGAGTTTTACAACCCTAAATAACCTTTATGGTCGTGTAACATTTGTACACACAGGGGGGAGGTGGGTTTATATGAGAGAGAGAGAGAGAGAGAGAGAGAGAGAGAGAGAGAGAGAGAGAGAGAGAGAGAGAGAGAGAGAGAGAGAGGATGAGAGGATGGGAAGAGGGGTGAAGAAGCGAATAAAAGGGGAGGGAGAATATGAACAACTTGTTACAACCCGATTTGTACATGGAAATTTCCATTATTACATTTGTTTTTGTTTCGGCTTTGGAATAACGTCTCTCTCTCTCTCTCTCTCTCTCTCTCTCTCTCTCTCTCTCTCTCTCTCTCTCTCTCTCTCTCTCTCTCTCTCTCTCTAACGACCAAAAGAAAAAAAACGGTCGGGAAAAAGGCAAAGCAGGACCAGAAAAATTACCTTAGGTTGTAGACAACGTTTAGGTATTCTATGTTCACTTGTTGGGGGCTCATTAAGATAACTAATGACGTGTTCGTGGAACATGTACGGGAAAGAGAGAGAGAGAGAAAAAAAATAGAGGAAAACAGAAAACAGGTCACTGGAAACAAGAAAAATGAGCAAGACATATGGAGAACAGGCGATGTGTTTCCAGCCATTAAACCTTTCTGCCTGCTAAACTTTCATCGGATAATATCTTTTACGTATTTTACAGGAATATCTGAAATATTTACGTCTTCAAGAAAGGGCACCAAGAGAATAACTGGAAGATTATGATATTCATGAGCAGAATATTGCCTCCCGTCTCTATACACCAAGTAGCATTTCTATACCTTTTTTTCTTTTGTTTTTTTTAACCGCCCTAGAGGAATGATGCGCTGAGGAAAGATTATGAAGAAGGAAGAGAAAGAATAAGGAAAGAAAAGGAGGGAAGAAAACGGATATTTGACTAACGGTGAGCAATCATTCTGAAATCCTCTTTTCTCTCTTTTTTTTACCATTACTCTTTGTATATTCCCTTTTTTTTACCATTACCCTTTGTATATCCCCTTTTTTTACCATTACTCTTTGTATGTCTCCTTTTTTTACCATTACCCTTTGTATATCCCCTTTTTTTTACCATTACTCTTTGTATATCTCCTTTTTTTACCATTACTCTTAGTATATCCCCTTTCTTACCATTACTCTTAATATATCCCCTTTTTTCTTACCATTACTCTTTGTATATCCCCTTTTTTTTTACCATTACTCTTCGTATGCCTTTTCCACCCCTTCCTCTTGATTATCTAGTCAGTTCGCCTCATTGTAATATTTCATAATTGCCTTCAAGACTCGAGGGAAAAAAAAGAGATGTTGCTGAGGAAGATGGCTTTCTTTTTTTTCTTTTTAGCTTAACTGTTGTTTTTCTTAATTTGTCTGATGGCATCACCATGTCTGATTCTCAGTAATGTTCGTCTCTCCGGCACTCCATCTCTCTCCAGTGGAGACCAGTGTTGTGAGTGGCGGTAGTGTTGTGACTGGTGGCAGTTTTGTGACTGGTGGCATTTGTTATAGGTGGTGGCAGTGTTGTAGGTGGTGGCAGTGTTGTGGGTGGTGGTAGTGTTGTGGTTGGTGGCAGTGTTATGGCTCGTGGCAGTGTTGTGGTTGGGTTGGTGGCAGTGTTGTGGGTGGTGGTAGTGTTGTGGTTGGTGGTAGTGTTGTGGTTGGTGGCAGTGTTGTGGTTGGTGGCAGTGTTGTGGTTGGTGGCAGTGTTATGGTTGGTGGTAGTGTTGTGGTTGGTGGTAGTGTAGTGGTTGGTGGCAGTGTTGTGGTTGGTGGCAGTGTTGTGGGTGGTGGCAGTGTTATGGCTCGTGGCAGTGTTGTGGTTGGGTTGGTGGCAGTGTTATGGGTGGTGGCAGTGTTATGGTTGGTGGCAGTGTTGTGGTTGGTGGCAGTGTTGTGGTTGGTGGCAATGTCATGGGTGGTGGCAGTGTAGTGGGTGGTGGTAGTGTCGTGGGTAGTGGCAGAGTCGTGGGTGGTGGTAGCGCTGTGGTGGGTGGCAGTGTCGTGGGTGGTGGTAGCGCTGTGGTGGGTGTCAGTGTCGTGGGTGGTGGTAGCGCTGTGTGGGGTGACTGTGTCGTGGGCGGTGGTAGCGCTGTGGTGGGTGGCAGTGTCGTGGGCGGTGGTAGCGCTGTGGTGGGTGTCAGTGTCGTGGGTGGTGGGAGCGCTGTGGTGGGTGGCAGTGTCGTGGGTGGTGGTAGCGCTGTGGTGGGTGTCAGTGTCGTGGCTGGTGGTAGCGCTGTGGTGGGTGTCAGTGTCGCTGGTGGTGGTAGCGCTGTGGTAGGTGGCAGTGTCGTGGGCGGTGGCAGCGTTGTGGTGGGTGACAGTGTCGCTGGTGGTGGTAGCGCTGTGGTGGGTGGCAGTGTCGCTGGTGGTGGTAGCGCTGTGGTGGGTGGCAGTGTCGCTGGTGGTGGTAGCGCTGTGTGGGTGGCAGTGTCGCTGGTGGTGGTAGCGCTGTGGTGGGTGGCAGTGTCGCTGGTGGTGGTAGCGCTGTGGTGGGTGGCAGTGTCGCTGGTGGTGGTAGCGCTGTGGTGGGTGGCAGTGTCGCTGGTGGTGGTAGCGCTGTGGTGGGTGGCAGTGTCGCTGGTGGTGGTAGCGGTACGCGTGGGGTGGCAGTGTCGTGGGTGTGGAGCGCTGTGGTGTGGCAGTGTCGCTGGGTGGTGGTAGCGCTGTGGTGGGTGGCAGTGTCGCTGGTGGTGGTAGCGCTGTGGTGGGTGGCAGTGTCGTGGGCGGTGGTAGCGCTGTGGTGGGTGGCAGTGTCGCTGGTGGTGGTAGCGCTGTGGTGGGTGGCAGTGTCGCTGGTGGTGGTAGCGCTGTGGTGGGTGGCAGTGTCGCTGGGTGGTGGTAGCGCTGTGGTGGGTGGCAGTGTCGCTGGTGGTGGTAGCGCTGTGGTGGGTGGCAGTGTCGCTGGTGGTGGTAGCGCTGTGGTGGGTGGCAGTGTCGCTGGTGGTGGTAGCGCTGTGGTGGGTGGCAGTGTCGTGGTGGTGGTAGCGCTGTGGTGGGTGGCAGTGTCGCTGGTGGTGGTAGCGCTGTGGTGGGTGGCAGTGTCGCTGGTGGTGGTAGCGCTGTGGTGGGTGGCAGTGTCGCTGGTGGTGGTAGCGCTGTGGTGGGTGGCAGTGTCGCTGGTGGTGGTAGCGCTGTGGTGGGTGGCAGTGTCGCTGGTGGTGGTAGCGCTGTGGTGGGTGGCAGTGTCGTGGGCGGTGGTAGCGCTGTGGTGGGTGGCAGTGTCGCTGGTGGTGGTAGCGCTGTGGTGGGTGGCAGTGTCGCTGGTGGTGGTAGCGCTGTGGTGGGTGGCAGTGTCGCTGGTGGTGGTAGCGCTGTGGTGGGTGGCAGTGTCGCTGGTGGTGGTAGCGCTGTGGTGGGTGGCAGTGTCGCTGGTGGTGGTAGCGCTGTGGTGGGTGGCAGTGTCGCTGGTGGTGGTAGCGCTGTGGTGGGTGGCAGTGTCGCTGGTGGTGGTAGCGCTGTGGTGGGTGGCAGTGTCGCTGGTGGTGGTAGCGCTGTGGTGGGTGGCAGTGTCGCTGGTGGTGGTAGCGCTGTGGTGGGTGGCAGTGTCGCTGGTGGTGGTAGCGCTGTGGTGGGTGGCAGTGTCGCTGGTGGTGGTAGCGCTGTGGTGGGTGGCAGTGTCGCTGGTGGTGGTAGCGCTGTGGTGGGTGGCAGTGTCGCTGGTGGTGGTAGCGCTGTGGTGGGTGGCAGTGTCGCTGGTGGTGGTAGCGCTGTGGTGGGTGGCAGTGTCGCTGGTGGTGGTAGCGCTGTGGTGGGTGGCAGTGTCGCTGGTGGTGGTAGCGCTGTGGTGGGTGGCAGTGTCGTGGGTGGTGGTAGCGCTGTGGTGGGTGGCAGTGTCGTGGGTGGTGGTAGCGCTGTGGTGGGTGGCAGTGTCGCTGGTGGTGGTAGCGCTGTGGTGGGTGGCAGTGTCGCTGGTGGTGGTAGCGCTGTGGTGGGTGGCAGTGTCGCTGGTGGTGGTAGCGCTGTGGTGGGTGGCAGTGTCGCTGGTGGTGGTAGCGCTGTGGTGGGTGGCAGTGTCGTGGGTGGTGGCAGCGCTGTGGTGGGTGGCAGTGTCGTGGGTGGTGGTAGCGCTGTGGTGGGTGGCAGTGTCGCTGGTGGTGGTAGCGCTGTGGTGGGTGGCAGTGTCGCTGGTGGTGGTAGCGCTGTGGTGGGTGGCAGTGTCGCTGGTGGTGGTAGCGCTGTGGTGGGTGGTAGTGTCACTGGTGGTGGTAGCGCTGTGGTGGGTGGCAGTGCGCTGGTGGTGGTAGCGCTGTGGTGGGTGGTGGTAGCGCTGTGGTGGGTGGCAGTGCGCTGGTGGTGGTAGCGCTGTGGTGGGTGGCAGTGCGCTGGTGGTGGTAGCGCTGTGGTGGGTGGCAGTGTCGCTGGTGGTGGTAGCGCTGTGGTGGGTGGCAGTGCGCTGGTGGTGGTAGCGCTGTGGTGGGTGGCAGTGTCGCTGGTGGTGGTAGCGCTGTGGTGGGTGGCAGTGTCGTGGGTGGTGGTAGCGCTGTGGTGGGTGGCAGTGTCGCTGGTGGTGGTAGCGCTGTGGTGGGTGGCAGTTTCGTGGGTGGTGGTAGCGCTGTGGTGGGTGGCAGTGTCGCTGGTGGTGGTAGCGCTGTGGTGGGTGGCAGTGTTACAGGAGCCGGCCACATGACTGCCGGTCGTCGTGCTTCCTCTCCCACTGGCAGCCCACCTGCACCACCTGCTCCCACTGGCAGCCCACCTGCACCACCTGCTCCCACTGGCCGCCCACCTACACCACCTGCTCCCCTGGCCGCCCACCTACACGGAAGCCACCAACTCCCTGGCCGCCCACCTACACGGAAGTCACCTGCTCCCCTGGCCGCCCACCTACACGGAAGTCACCTGCTGGCTGGCCGCCCACCTACACGGAAGTCACCTGCTGGCTGGCCGCCCACCTACACGGAAGTCACCTGCTGGCTGGCCGAGCGGAATAATGGATTTTTACCGAATGAGTTGTAAATTATTACCTACGGTTAGTCCATAAAGAAGATGAAGCCAAAGGCAGGTGGAGCTCCCTCCCTCTCTCCCTCTCACTAGATACTACACACGACCATTGACATCAGCCGAGGTTCTATTGTTCTGCACCTGATGATGTGAACTGTACGGACGTCATCAATACAACATCTTCAGACGTGTTATCGTAATGTACAGTCGTCTTTTAATATAACATCTTAAGTGTGGTTAACGTGATGCAGTCATCAATATAACATTCTATAAATGAGTAACGTAATGTACAGTCGTCAATATAACATCTTAGAACGTGTTAACATAATGTAGTCATCAATACAACATTTTATAAATGAGTAACGTAAAGTCATCAATATAACATTTTAGGACGTGTCAACATAATGTAGTCATCAATATATCATTTTATGAGTAACGTAATGTACAGTCGTCATCAATATAACATCTTAAGACGTGTTAACATAGTCATCAATATAACATTTTATAAATGAGTAACGTAATGTCCAGTCGTCGTCAATGTAACATCTTACGACGTGTTTACGTAACGTAAAACTGATCCTGTCTCACCATTACCCTCAGAAACAGCTATTCTTCGGACACCTGTGGTGGACGTGGCGACCCTGAAGTCGATTTTCTCTCTCCATATTTTTCCTCTCATGACGTCATGGCCTTTATTTGTGAACTCAGTAAGTCTTCCGACTGCGCTACAACCTCGAACCACGATCGTGTAGTCTCTCTCTCTCTCTCTCTCTCTCTCTCTCTCTCTCTCTCTCTCTCTCTCTCTCTCTCTCTCTATCTATCTATCTATCTATCTATCTATCCATCTATCTATCTTTATCTATCTCTCATATAGCAAGGCCTCGGTCATAGACACTGCGTATAGAATGTCCTGCATATCTATCTTATGGTTACCCCAGGACTAATTTCTATGGAAGACTCCTGGTTTTGTCCAGGGCATTTCTAAACGCTCCTGCAGCCCTAGGCTGCACTTCTTCCAGGAGCAGGGATATGTAGACTCCTGAGGATAAGTTCTTGGACGAGACTGTCTTCTCAAAGATAAAGCCTAGCCACAATGCCTAACACTCGCAGTATAACCTTTAGCAGTCGGAGCCCAACACCTGTAAAATATATATATATATATATATATATATATATATATATATATATATATATATATATATATATATATATATATATATATATATATATATATATATTTTAAAAAATTCTCTTCTGCGCGCCCGAGAATCGAACCTTAGCCACCGAGAGCGACATACACTGACAAACCTAACTACTCAGTCTGCGAATTCAACTACACTCCCACCCACCTCAGCCGCTTTGCTACACTTCATCTTACGCAGTGTTTTGACCACCTCTTCTCTTTTCACCAGACTACTTGCCTTGATCCTCTCGCTTCGTACACCTCCATGTCCCAAACGCTCCATATCTGCCATCTTATCATCAAACACATTCAACAGTCCCTCACAATCCTCCACCTCTTCACAGTTTCTTTGCCAGGTACCACCTTCCCATCGGCTTCCCTAATTAATGCTTCAAACTATTCTCTTGTTCTCACAAAGCTCACTTCTTTCAAAAACATTTTTTTTTCCACCTAAAATTTGCCTCTCTCACCCAAACTTTCACTTGCTGTCTTTTTCAGCTCCTGCACCTTCCTCTACACCAATATATGTATATACTTATTTAAAATTACCCCAAGATCAATTTCAACGAAACATATCTTCCAGTAGCAGTGAAATGTAGAATCCTCTGGAGTGCAAAGTTTTTAGCGAGACTGTACTCCCACGATACAGCCTCGCTAAAGATGACATTTCCCTTGCGGTGCAAGCTATAGCGGGTGGAAACCTGGTGGTAGCGCTCCCGCCTGACACGCAGGGGTCTCGGGTTCGATCCTGGCTGTTGGAGGTTTGTGTGTATGTTCTATGTTATGATATATATATATATATATATATATATATATATATATATATATATATATATATATATGCATATAAAACCATAAGGAAACAGACTATGTGGTCAAGCGCTTTCGTGTATCTACATCATCAGGACTGAACGTAGATGAAGAGAACCAGCCCATAATACACCAGGCAAATGAAATGAGAAACAGACCTGCCCCCGTCCAGTGGCGGCTGCTAAATTATGTTCCTGTTCTCTTTATCTGTATTCAGTCCGGTCGATGTCATTATACGAGAGCGCTTGACACCTCGCATTTTCCGTCTCCTTGAGGTTTTACCTGCATCTGATGTGCACTCGCTGCTTGTATACTAACGCTCAGTCCTCTGTTCTCAACGCTACCTCGCTAAAGCGGGAAAGGGAGAATATATATGAAAAAGAAATAGACAAAAAGAGAGTCGTGTTGTGTGTAGAGCCAGTCGCTAATTACGGTTTACGTTTTATAGTTCGTGTTGTCAATGGCTCATTTCCTCGCTTAACGTTTCCGCTTACTCCAGATTATTGATCCTGCTGTGCCTCTCTGATATGAGATTAAGGGATCTAATGGCCCTCCTGCGCTGCAGTGGTATTTTATGGAGCTGACACCACTGCATCGGTAGCTACGTCTTGCAACCCGCAGCACTGAGGGAGTGGCCTTTAACCCCTCTAGGTTGCCTCACATGTGTACCTTCCTGAGTTAGGATGGCAGGAGGAATTCTTAAAAAGAGACTTCATGAGCCCTGGGTTCATCATAGGTATAATCCTTAGTCTATGTAATTCCATGATGGAGCTTAAAGGGCATTACTTTTCCAGACATCAATATCAGTGGGAGGACACACACACACACACACACACAGTGGGAGGCTTTCAGGAGATTAATGAACAAGTTCCACGCACCAGCCATCAAGGGAGAGGTCTCATGCATGACGTCTTGCCTCTTTTCTTTCTTTCATAACAATCGCTTTGTTTTGGGTGAGCAAGAAACAGTGACCTTTTCACCGGTTCATTTAACTCAGCCTCATATTTTTTTTCCCCTTACACATAGTTGACTCCAAAAAGACTCCAGTCTTTAAGTTATCTTCTCTTATTAACGAAGATGAAAATGAGACTACGAAATCTTACAAAGATTGAAAAAAACACAAAATTCTGAAAGCTTTTAACTTTATTTGCTCCTCTGGACGAGAAAACGACTTGGTGGTAAACACTGCAGGCTCAGTGTAGCCATGCCCAAGGATATATTCAGCGGTGGATAAGTGAGCAATCTTTGTATGGATAAATAAATCATCTATCACTGCATGAGACCCATACAACCTCCTGTTAAATACCACATTATTTCGTCAGTTATTATGAAATGTATCAATGGGAGGACAGTCTCGTCAAAGAATTTCTACTTCCAAACGGAGTCCAACATTTACCTGCTACTGGAAGTAGCGCAGTCTTGGAGCTGCTGGAACTCCTGGAAAAAGGGCCATGGAGGAACTCTGGAACCTCGTCCAGACAGGGTTCCAGAAAAACTATGAACGACAGTGTTGTAAGGCAGAATTAAATGAAATCTTCATAGGTCATCTAATGCTTAAGTCAAAATCCTGACCATGGGTTGTTCTATGATCATGTTATATATGTATAATACTCAAGATCTATTGAGATAACAAAACAGTTAAAAAAACAAACTAGTTTAAGATAAGGCCATTGACCTGACGGCAATAAGAATATTCAGTCTGGAAAGAGATATTGACATCATGAAGTTGAATATTTGAGAAATGCTCATTAAAATTAATGCAAGAATGGGAATCGTTCTATGAATTTTATATATCTCTTCCTCACTATGAAGTCCCAGTTTATCCATAATGAAATGAATATAGTAGGTTGTATTTCCACATACGTTGCCTTTATCATTATTGTACGAAAACCTTAATTTCAGATTCATTATTCATTTGATATCAAATGAAAGGATATGCAGGGATACTCATGAACTGTATGGATATGCAGAGGACAAAGTACACTTCAAATGTTCTAAGATATCGAGGGGAAACCTAACGTTAGATAATGATTCAAAACGATGCGCATTTAGTTCATCTAGACCTACATGATATAATAGTCAGTGAGGGAAGGGTAAATGCCATTAAGAATAAAGGCCAATGACAGCGGTTCCTTGTAGGTTAACTGAAGGTAACGACAGTTAAGTAAACAAACAGGAGGTGCTTGAGGCCGCCTTTCTTCCACGGTCGGTCAGGGAGGGTGAGGGAGGCCGCCTCTCTTCCACGGTCGGTCAGGGAGGGTGAGGGAGGCCGCCTCTCTTCCCTGGTCGGTCAAGGAGGGTGAGCGAGGCCGCCTCTCTTCCCTGGTCGGTCAGGGAGGGTGAGGGAGGCCGCCTCTCTTCCCTGGTCGGTCAGGGAGGGTGAGCGAAGCCGCCTCTCTTCCATGGTCGGTCAAGGAGGGTGAGGGAGGCCGCCTCTCTTCCCTGGTCAGTCAAGGAGGGTGAGGGAGGCCGCCTCTCTTCCCTGGTCGGTCAAGGAGGGTGAGGGAGGCCGCCTCTCTTCCCTGGTCGGTCAGGGAGGGTGAGGGAGTGGTGGTTAAAGGTTGATGATGCCACAGTCATTATACACCACCCCTGGAGAGCCAGACTCTCACTGTGCTGACAGATACATGGATCCTCGATCGTGTGTTTGAAAAGACTTTTGAAAAGTGGGGGTTTTCCCTCATCAGATATGGACTATCGATTAAAGAAAAAATGGGGAAAACCGAAATTTCATAGAAAATAGAGTAGTCCTTCGATTCGATAAGGTTACGACACTGCATTCTGAAGGGCCGTCAAACTATCTTAAAGCTATATACAGAAGATGCAACCCCCCCTCCCCATGCGTGTCTTTAAATCTTCCATCACGTTATTTGTACATCCCACGAGATCTTGTGATTTCAAGGGTATAAAGCTGTTGAGAACTGGCATGTGTGTCCGCCTCCTGCGTGTCTGGCTTTCGCTCTCGCATGCCTAGAACACGTCACAAGCGAGTGGAAAGAAGATACTCATGATTTCCAAGGGACAATTCCCGCCAAGGAACCTCTCGCTTCAAAGAAGTCCATCCTGTCTCTGCTACTGAGTGTAGCGCAGTCTTGAACCTGAGAGAGCCTCATGGGGTTACAGACCCAAGATCCATTCGTGAAAGGAGTCTATGGATTATACAATATCACTCACTTCCTACCCTTAAAGTACCTTCTTAAAAGACTCTCGCAGCGCTCAGAAAGGCGGCCTCGTCCGCCAAGCGAGACCAGCGGAGGAGCAACAAGTGGCCAGTTTCTTCACTGTCACAACTGCATCGTGAGCATGAAGGTCCTGGGATGTGGCGAATCGGTGTTTGTCGTCTTGTAAGGATGGGTGATGATATCCAGAACGTAGACGGGAAAGAGTAATTCGTGTATGACTGAGGAGTGTGGTTTCTCATGGGTGTATTTCTGGTGGGGTAGAGTTTGTAAGTTGGACACTTGTTTAGCGCTTGACGGGTAATTTCAGTGTCTTTGTGTTTGGTTTTGTTGTTATATATGCTGTTGGTGGGGACCTTGAGGAGAGGCTGCTGATTCATAAGGCAGGGGTAAACTATTTCTATTTCTACATGGGGGTTGGTGTTTAGTTATAGGGCTAATCTGGGTGGTAGATGCACTGATAGGAACACTGTATAATTTTGTAGGTGTTGATTATTTCTGATTAGTGAGTAGAGAGATTGTTCTATGGACTCTATTCTATTTCCATCTTTGTTTGCTTTTAAGAGGGCGGAGGGCTAAGCAGGTGAGGCGTAGTTTTTTCATGTGGAGCGGATGAATTGTTTATAGAGGATGTGGATTTTTTACTCTTGTCCAAAGCTGGCACCAATTAGCGTTCTGAGAGCATCCAGTGTGTGTGTGTGTGTGTGTGTGTGTGTGTGTGTGTGTGTGTGTGTGTGTGTGTGTTGTGTATTGCTTTTGTGTTGATGGTTTTGTGATGCACTGAATGGCTGGCGGTGTGTTTAGTGATTGTCCGTTCAAGGTGAATGGAGGGTGCGAGTTGGATTCGTGTCTGTCTGGAGGAATAATAAAAGAGTGATTCAAGACTCCTGTGTCGATACAGTCACTCTGCTCTGGGCGACCCATTGATCCAACTGAATTAATGTAGGGCCACATATGTGTTGTTGCTACTGTGGTGTTAGATTGCTGTGATTGTCAGTTCGTCTGCTTACTAAAGAATCTGTGTTGTGCTCTTCTGGAGACAATGGGACGTCGCTTAGGAAGAGACTGACGAAGGACGCGGGGGAAAAAACTTCCCCCTTGTGGCACGCCATTGTAAAGCTCAGGGGTTCTAGAGCCACTGTGAGTGACTCTGGCATGGTGGGGGTCGTCTATGAAATTAGTCCAGCACGGTTAGTCAGTGTTGTGGTGGGTGGTGATGTCCAGTATCTTTTTTGTGTGATGATGTGCAGTGGGGTAACGTGAAATGCTACGGTGATGTTCATTGCTACTCGTATTGTGCGGGATGGGGGTGGTTGTTTGTTAAAGCCATCTGGGATAGGTTGGGTGTCATGTATAGTGTGGTGATGGAGTGACTGGGTCTAAAGCCATGTTGTTCGTGAGACTGGAATAGTTTGCTTGAGTCTGGTGTGGAACAGCATTTCAAAGTGTTTAGATAATGATGACAGGAGTGATATACGGCAATAGCGGAAGGTGCAGTTGAATGGCTTAGTGTGTGTTAGTACTGATACTATGTTGGCAAGTTTCCAGCTGTTAGGGACTTTAGTATATCGCCAAGGTGGTTGAAAATTTTTGTTCGTGATTAGATTGCAACTGGGCCTAAGTATCATATGTAAAAGTTTAACATACCCAGTGTTGGGAGAGTTCTTTAACGTTTTAATCAAACTGTTTGTATCAATGGAAGTGGGCAGCTGTGTCTGTATGAATTTTTTTTTTTAGGTTTTTCATGACTTTTCTGCCTAGAGGTGTGGTTAGTTTGTGGCCTATATCTATATATCTATATCTATCTATCTATCTATCTATCTATATATATATATATATATATATATATATATATATATATATATATATATATATATATATATTTATTTATTATTTATCTTATTTTGCTTTGTCGCTGTCTCCCGCGATTGCGAGGTAGCGCAAGGAAACAGACGAAAGAAATGGCCCAACCCACCGCCATACACATGTATATACATACACGTCTAAACACGCAAATATACATACCTATTATCTCAATGTACACATATATATACACACAGACATATACATATATACACATGTACATAATTCATACTGTCTGCCTTTATTCATTCCCATCGCCACCTCGCCACACATGGAATAACATCCCCCTCCCCCCTCATGTGTGCGAGGTAGCTCTAGGAAAAGACAACAAAGGCCCCATTCGTACACACTCAGTCTCTAGCTGTCATGTAATAATGCCCGAAACCACAGCTCCCTTTCCACATCCAGGCCCCACACAACTTTCCATGGTTTACCCCAGACGCTTCACATGCCCTGATTCAATCCACTGACAGCTCGTCGACCCCGGTATACCACATCGATCCAATTCACTATTCCTTGCCCGCCTTTCACCCTCCTGTATGTTCAGGCCCCAATCACTCAAAATCTTTTTCAACCCATCTTTCCACCTCCAATTTGGTCTCCCACTTCTCCTCGTTCACTCCACCTCCGACACATATATCCTCTTGGTCAATCTTTCCTCACTCATTCTCTCCATGTGCCCAAACCATTTCAAAACACCCTCTTCTGCTCTCTCAACCACGCTCTTCTTATTTCTACACATCTCTCTTACCCTTACATTACTTACTCGATCAAACCACCTCACACCAAATATTGTCCTCAAACATCTCATTTCCAGCACACCCACCCTCCTGCGCACAACTCTATCCATAGCCCACGCCTCTCAACCATACAACATTGTCGGAACCACTATTCCTTCAAACATACCCATTTTTGCTTTCCGAGATAATGTTCGCGACTTCCAAACATTCTTCAAGGCTCCCAGGATTTTCGCCCCCTCCCCCACCCTATGATTCACTTCCGCTTCCATGGTTCCATCCGCTGCCAGATCCACTCCCAGATATCTAAAACACTTTACTTCCTCCAGTTTTTCTCCATTCAAACTTAACTCCCAATTGACTTGTCCCTCAACCCTTGCTCTTATTCACATTTACTCTCAGCTTTCTTCTTTTACTCACTTTACCAAACTCAGTCACCAGCTTCTGCAGTTGCTCACCCGAATCAGCCATCAGCGATGTATCATCAGCGAACAACAACAGACTCACTTCCCAAGCCCTCTCATCCACAACAGACTGTATACATGCCCCTCTCTCCAAAACTCTTGCATTCACCTCTCTAACAACCCCATCCATAAACGAATTAAACAACCATGGAGACATCATGCACCCCTGCCACAAAACGACACTCACTGGGAACCAATCACTTTTCTCTCTTCCTACTCGTACACATGCCTTCTAGCAACGTACCTCCCACAACATATACTTTTAATATCTTCCACAGAGCATCTCTATCACCTCTATCATATGCCTTCTCCAGATCCATAAATGCTACATACAAAGCCATCTGCTTTTCTAAGTATTTCTCACATACATTCTTCAAAGCAAACACCTGATCCACACATCCTCTACCACTTCTGAAACCGCACTGCTCTTCCCCAATCTGATGCTCTGTACATGCCTTCACCCTCTCAATCAATACCCTCCCATATAATTTACCAGGAATACTCAACAAACCTATACCTCTGTAATTTGAACACTCACCTTTATCCCCTTTGCCTTTGTACAATGGCACTATACATGCATTCCGCCAATCCTCAGGCACTTCACCATGAACAATACAGATATTGAATATCCTCACCTACCAGTCACATATATATATATATATATATATATATATATATATATATATATATATATATATATATATATATATATATATATAAGTTCCCAAGTGCACTTTCGTGTAATAATCACATCATCAGGGGAGGCACAAGAAGGAAATATAACAGTCAGCTGATACACAACGAAGAGACAAAAGTGCACATGGGAACTTCTTGAGCTTCATTTCCCCCTGGACTCATAGGAATATACTTGTTCATGCGCTTAATTGTGATCCTTTCCAATATATGTTGTCGTGAAAGAGGCTTAGGAAGAGTGGGTGAAGTCCCTTAATCACTCAGCAAGTCAAGGTTAGGATAAGGTTAGGTAACGGGAGAGGCTATGTCTGGGGAAGATATCAGATGTATAAATCTAACTTGCTTCTTTCTGTTTCTAACGTAATTCTAGTTGAGAAGGGCTTGTGAAACGCCGAAACCTTTCTAGATTAGAAAATGAATATATCATCATGCCTCTGTGATGTAAGGTTTTAACCTTCAATATATATATATATATATATATATATATATATATATATATATATATATATATATATATATATATATATATATATATATATGTGTGTGTGTGTGTGTGTGTGTGTGTGTGTGTGTGTGCGTATGTGTATGTGTGTGTTTCATGCAGAGAGAGAGAGAAAGTAATGATATTCTAAAAATGTTCCAAAGAACAAATGCGCTGTGAGAGTTTGATCGAGTAAATAACACATACAGTTACAGAGAGAAAGATCTCTTTACAGAGTTACATGTCGGGTACACCACGCGAAGCGTATTGCAGCGAACCAGTGAAGCAGCGAACCAGTGAAGCAGCGAACCACTCAAGGTATCAATAGCACCTTCGCCATAAGGAAACACGAACCAAATGAAACGTTTTCGTTGTCTGTTTCTCACCGCCGAAGCGCTGCCAGACTGTGGGTGACACAGACCGACTGTTTGGACAGCATCAGCATGGAAATGTATGTATAACAAACTATGCATATTACCGACCGACAGCTTCCATGAAATACACCTAGAGAGAGAGAGAGAGAGAGAGAGAGAGAGAGAGAGAGAGAGAGAGAGAGAGAGAGAGAGAGAGAGAGAGTGAGAGCATTTGGTCGAGCCGAACCCAGCGCTGGGGTGGAGATAGGATCCTGCCTCTGTCGGTGGCCAAGTGAGATCTTGACTAAATATTTGATCATGCACTAGAAGCCATCTCAGTCTCGATCGTACAAGACGAAGAGTTATTAACTGGAATGCGACCTTCGTTCCAGAGCAGTGGTGGAAGTGTAGCATGAGGTGTATCCATGGAAGGGTGTTATTCAGGCTCGAACACTCTGATGTTAAAGAGAATGTGAAAATTCTACCTCAAGGAGCGGGGTTGTCATGGTGCAATCAATTGCACATTTTCTTTTTCCTTTTTTCTTTTTCTATGTCGCCCGGCATGACCCTCTTGGGTGAAAAGAAAACGGAGAGTGAGACTAGACTGAAGTAATTAATAATAACCCCTCAGGTGTTTGCAGACATGACCTTTCAAAGGTAGCAAGTTTATAGGAATGTGGAATGACAAGGCAAGAGGAGAGAATCCCCCAGATTCGCTTCTTGAGGAAAGAAGGAGGTAACATAACGGCAAATTCTCGTGTGGTCAGCCGCTTCACAGAAACTAGGGGACGCAGCAGCAGCCATCTGGACCTCATGCCAAGCAAACTTGAAGATGGGAAAGTACTCGGAAGACCCTAGACCAGGAATACATGGGAGAGAGGGCGTTGGTTCAGTTGGAAGAGGAGGAGGACTTGATACAGAATAATCCCACGTATACCTGGAAAAGAACAAGACACCAAAAAGAGCGCATTACCAAGTGGAAATCTGACTATCGCTTGGATCGAAAAACTGTAGGAAACGTTGATGTGCACAAAAAAACTATCGGAAATGCATTTAGTTAAGGACGAGAAAGATTTACCAGTGGCAGAAGTGTTCAGATTAACGTAGTTTACTTTTATGAGGGTGTTCTTGACTTTACGAACACATAAGCAGTGATTCTAAGCAAATATGAGAGCAGACTGGGATGTAAGGGAAGGAGAGAGTTTCATGGCAAGATAAGCTTCGTCACTGATGTGATAGGCATCAGAACTGGAGCGATTATACCATGAATGCAAGGAGAAAAAGCTAGTGGAAGAAGGGATGAAGTACTCCATCCATGCCAAGATAACCTCCGCTATACTGTCAGCACAGCTAGAGGAATCCCCGCCAGCTAGGCAGTACGAAAGCCAATAAAGAAGTTGTCCAAGGAAGACCACTGAGATCTGCTCAAGTACCAGAGTTGGCATTTCGAGAGGAACATGGGATAAATGCGTGTGTCGGTTGGAAATGATACGTTCCATAAAGATGTACACACGTCTGTAAGTGTTTGTAATCTCCCGCAGATAAGATGTGGGAAGGTTTAAGAGTACGGAAAACAAGAGAGAGTGGTAGGTCGAGTGTGTTGGAAGAGTGGTTGTGATGGACAGGAACTCGTGTTGGGAGTTTTAATCATTTGTTCCAGATCGTCAATGATGGGAAAACAAAGGGGCCCCAACTCAACCAATCCTTGTGGTGTACATTGAAATCCCCTGCGTGGAGGATTTCGGTGTGTGGCTGTGAACAGAGCAATGATTCATGGCAGGAAGTCAGATAGTTGAAGAGTTGTACATAGTTAGAGGAATTAGGGGAGGGAGGAATACACGAAACATGAAAATAGAGATATAGCGGGTATCCCAGACAATCTGAACCAGAGGGCTTCAAAAATCGACGAGGCGAATGAATACATAGCGTTTTTGTAGTACAGTAAACATAAATCTAATATCATACGTGGAGCTTTGACAGTACAGAGAAGATACAGCCTTGGACTGTTGGGTTTCAAAGAAAAATGATGAAAGTTATAAGGGAAAGAACAAACAGATGGCTTTCTGCACAGAAAATGTAAATTCGAGACTGCGAACGTCGTGGGAAGATACGGAGGAAGAACCAGAACTGTGGGAGCGATGTTTGAAGAGATGATGCAAGTCCTAGTTAAGTTAGGTGACGTGCAAGGGAGGGAAGCCTTGTGCACCATCCAGGTCTCCTCGACCACTGCCGCCGTTCCGGTGCCGGAGGATCATTAAACTGTTGTGCTGCCAGGATTTTAAACACCATACGAAGAGAAGACGGTAAGGACTCGCGTGTTATGTGTTCTCAAGCATTATGTACGAGATGGAGAGCGTCAAATTTGTGGATTGAAACGTCAGTAACTCGTGTGCAGACGAAACAGATAAATGACCCAACGGTCCAGACCAGAGAGGAGGGTTGAGTAAAGACAGGAGCAAAATGCTGCAGCCCTACGCTGCTTCACCATCACCTGTGAGATACCCAGGTGGTTGTACCTCCCTGGTTGATGGCTGCCCGCCACTTAGTACAGTTGCGTCTTCAGTCAGAAAACTTCAGCGACACTGGGCAAATGCGCTAATGGACTACAACGCCAGACGATAAAACGCAGCTTAGAATACGAAAATAATAAGGTCATGCAATGCTTTTATTTTCATGTTTCGAAAGCAAAGAGGTTTATCAAACAGTTCGAGCAACTACATTGATTTTGTTAAGGTACAATACATCAGAATTGATATCTTTTATTTTTCCTATGCATGTTGATATAATCATTTTCCTCAAAAGCCCAGGAAAAGAGGTTTTCATGAGGTCAATTGGGCATTATGGACTCTCCAAGGCCACGAGAAGAATGCGAAACTAAAAATCTTATAATAAAGAAAATGTGTTCAAAATGAATATGGCAAAGCAAGAGTGGTTTTACTGTTATATTTTCTTTTTCTTTTTTTATCTTTAATCTGTCCTCTGCTACTGAGTGCACGTTGTACCATTAAGACCTACACAGGTCTGTATTTGTGCTTATATGAATTTACACAAATTTGTCGCCGCCTTCCAAGTAATTTCTCTCTGATGATACGCAAGTGTTCCAACGTTTCTGCCACTCATATATATATATATATATATATATATATATATATATATATATATATATATATATATATATATATATATATCCCTGGGGATAGGGGAGAAAGAATACTTCCCACGTATTCCCTGCGTGTCGTAGAAGGCGACTAAAAGGGGAGGGAGCGGATGGCTGGAAATCCTCCCCTCTCTTGTTTTTTTTTAATTTTCCAAAAGAAGGAACAGAGAAGGGGATCAGGTGAGGATATTCTCTCTAAGGCCCAGTTCTCTGTTCTTAACGCTACCTCGCTAACGCGGGAAATGGCAAATAGTATGAAAAAAAAAAGAAATATATATATATATATATATATATATATATATATATATATATATATATATATATATATATATATATATATATATATATATATATATACAATTCTGTTCTTTCTTTTTCAATAAAACAGTTCCGACACATTTGAGCATCAAATCTATCTTTCGATTTTTCAAACTGGTCAACTTTATTATCTTTTCGGAAACTCTCTTATAAATTCCATAATGAACTCCGTTGTACCATATATTTCGCTCTAATTACCATATTTTTTTTTTGACACATAAAATCACAAAAAAAGTAACCATTCAACACTACAGGGCTCCGAAGGAGTGTCTTGCAGCAGTCATTGCATATACGATCACTCAGTCCTGCAAATATTAGATTAACTGTGAAAACAGAATTATGCAAATAACTCTCCCGTGTGAGGAAGGCAGTACTGCCTAAAAGATTCACTGAATAAGATATTTCAGCTCTTTTTTTTTATTTCTTTTTCTACACAACTGCAAGACACGAGTTTGCTGTGACCAAAAAGATGTCTTGAAGGTTGACTCCTCTTCACTTCACTTTACTCTCACACACACCACCCAGTCCCTCTGTTCGTACACCTTACCATAACTCAACAAGCATCTTTGTGACGCACAACCTATTCTCTTTGCAGCGACCTCCACTCATCATGAAAATAGCCGCTAAACGAATCCTAAAAAAAGTCATCTTTAACCGCTAAACGAATCCTAAAAAAAGTCATCTTTAACCGCTAAACGAATCCTAAAAAAAAAAGGTCATCTTTAACCGCTAAACGAATCCTAAAAAAAGTCATCTTTAACCGCTAAACGAATCCTAAAAAAAAAGGTCATCTTTAACCGCTAAACGAATCCTAAAAAAAAAAATTGGGATGACACCAGCAAGACTTCGAACGTTTTCTGTTGTTTTCATATGTTTTTGATGGATGTGTGAGGGTTAGAATGGATCCAACACTCCACGTCTGAATATTCCTGACGTGTCACCACACCTGATCATATGGTATGCATGTTCCTAATCCACTGCATATCACTCCTCATTCTGGACATAAATCTTTCCAAGGCTATTAAGAAAAAGATTCATCCAAAGGACTTTCTAACCCTGCAAGAAAGTACTAATTAACCTTTGTATCGTAAAAAATAAAATTCAAGCAACCATCGTACAGTTCTTAGCATCGACCAAAACAGGGAGGGAAGGATTGTTCTAGTCTGCGAGTCAGAAACCAAAAGCCAATAACTGAACTTTCAATTACAGTTTGTTGTGGCCACTCATGGTAATCACTGATGGTCTCCTGCTGTGCCGAAGCAACGGCCCAAAAGCTGGCAGCGCTGGTTGGAGCTACTACAACCTTGTGTATATATATATATATATATATATATATATATATATATATATATATATATATATATATATATATATATATATATATATATATATATATATATATATATATATATATATATATATATATATATATATATATATATATATATATATATATATATATATATATATATATATATATATATATATATATATATATATATATATATATATATATATATATATATATATATATATATATATATATATATATATATATATATATATATATATATATATATATATATATATATATATATATATATATATATATATATATATATATATATATATATATATATATATATATATATATATATATATATATATATATATATATATATATATATATATATATATATATATATATATATATATATATATATATATATATATATATATATATATATATATATATATATATATATATATATATATATATATATATATATATATATATATATATATATATATATATATATATATATATATATATATATATATATATATATATATATATATATATATATATATATATATATATATATATATATATATATATATATATATATATATATATATATATATATATATATATATATATATATATATATATATATATATATATATATATATATATATATATATTCCCATGAGTCCACGGGGAAAATGAAACACGAAAAGTTCCCAAGTGCACTTTCGTGTAATAATCACATCATCAGGGGAGACACAAGAAAGAAATATAACAGTCAGCTGATATACATCGAAGAGACGAAGCTAGGGCGCCATTTGGTAAACATGTCATTGTCCATGTTTACCAAATGGCGTCCTAGCTTCGTCTCTTCGATGTATATCAACTGACTGTTATATTTCTCTCTTGTTTCTCCCCTGATGATGTGATTATTACACGAAAGTGCACTTGGGAACTTTTCGTGTTTCATTTTCCCCGTGGACTCAGGAATATCTTGATCACGCGCAATATTGTGATCCTTTCCAACATATATATATATATATATATATATATATATATATATATATATATATATATATATATATATATATATATATATATGCTATATATATATATATATATATATATATATATATATATATATATATATATATATATATATATATATATATATATATATATAGCTGCGACCTTGTCAGGGATGTAGATGCGAGATGTCGTGAAAACAGAAAGTGGTAGAATTATATAATCATCATCGATATAATTATCAATAACTATAATGCGATATAGAATATGCCTTTTACTGGATGTCCGACCATGTATTGAGGGGACACAAGTATAGCGAATTCCCTGACATCCCCTATCCTAAAGATCGTAGAAAACATACTCATGAAAACCTACTTGGAAATCGACCCCAAACCAGCAACACCTGTAGGCGGAAACGACGTGTTAGAAATCCACACAATCCAGAAATACCAGCTCACACGCACCCTGCACTCCCAGCGACACGTGCAATGCAATCCAAACTCCAAAGAACCTTCCTGCAACAGTAACAGACATCACATCAAATTTTCACACATAACACAATGGCCCAATGGCAACTGAAGTACATAAACCACATTGGCCCAACTGCTATTTCAAGCACTTAGAGATATCATCAACTTACTCCTGGATACACAATACACAACACAAGACAAGTTACCCACTATATACCAATCTTAAAACCAGCCAAACCATCGAACTCCTCCTCCTCTGACCTTTAAAACCAGCCAAACCATCGAACTCCTCCTCTTCTGGCCTTTAAAACCAGCCAAACCATCGAACTCCTCCTCTTCTGACCTTTAAAACCAGCCAAACTATCGAACTCCTCCTCTTCTGACCTTCCTAGATCACTCAAGTCGTCAGTATTCAAACTCCCCTTGAAAAACAGATCCATAACAGAATCGAACAAAATGTTCAACTCTTGCCTACAGGAAATGGCTTCAGGCCTCATCATTCCACCATCACACTACAAACAGACCTCATACAAGAAATTCAAGGTGGTTTCGATCGACCACAACATCCGCCCGCAGACGACTAGCTGATAACAGACATAAGCAAAGCATTTGACGCAGTTCCTCGGACATATCTTCAAACCCAAAGATACTTGACGTTACCCTCCAGACCAATAACTAAACCTGTTTGGCCAACTTTATGGTTAGCCGCCAAGCCAGAGTCACAAAGGCTTTACTACTAAATCCCTTAAGCTCTACAAAGAACTAAATCGCCATGGGAAAACAAGTGTCTACCAATGGCGTTTCAGCTACGTCTTCTGTCTCATTCTTGTATCTTCACTGACGATGTGGTCATTACTCGAAAGTGCAGAGCAATTGAAGAGCAAGTGTTCCGAGTGTGTGTGTGTGTATATATATATATATATATATATATATATATATATATATATATATATATATATATATATATATATATATATATATATATATATATATATCATACAGACCTCAAACAGCCAGGATCGAACCCGGACCCCTGTGCGCGAGGCAGGGATGTTAACCGACCATAGCCTAGCGGTTAGCATTCCCGCCTCGCGCACAGGGGTCCCGGGTTCGATCCTGGCTATTGGAGGTTTGTAATGTTCTATGGAGGTGCGCGTTTCTATGCACTTTATTCGTCTCCATGGTTGTTTAATTTGTTTATGGATGGGGTTGTTAGGGAGGTAAATGCAAGAGTCTTGGAAAGAGGGGCAAGTATGAAGTCTGTTGGGGATGAGAGAGCTTGGGAAGTGAGTCAGTTGTTGTTCGCTGATGATACAGCGCTGGTGGCGGATTCATGTGAGAAACTGCAGAAGCTGGTGACGGAGTTTGGTAAAGTGTGTGGAAGAAGAAAGTTAAGAGTAAATGTGAATAAGAGCAAGGTTATTAGGTACAGTAGGGTTGAGGGTCAAGTCAATTGGGAGGTGAGTTTGAATGGTGAAAAACTGGAGGAAGTGAAGTGTTTTAGATATCTGGGAGTGGATCTGTCAGCGGATGGAACCATGGAAGCGGAAGTGGATCATAGGGTGGGGGAGGGGGCGAAAATTTTGGGAGCCTTGAAAAATGTGTGGAAGTCGAGAACATTATCCCGGAAAGCAAAAATGGGTATGTTTGAAGGAATAGTAGTTCCAACAATGTTGTATGGTTGCGAGGCGTGGGCTATGGATAGAGTTGTGCGCAGGAGGATGGATGTGCTGGAAATGAGATGTTTGAGGACAATGTGTGGTGTGAGGTGGTTTGATCGAGTAAGTAACGTAAGGGTAAGAGAGATGTGTGGAAATAAAAAGAGCGTGGTTGAGAGAGCAGAAGAGGGTGTTTTAAAATGGTTTGGGCACATGGAGAGAATGAGTGAGGAAAGATTGACCAAGAGGATATATGTGTCGGAGGTGGAGGGAACGAGGAGAAGAGGGAGACCAAATTGGAGGTGGAAAGATGGAGTGAAAAAGATTTTGTGTGATCGGGGCCTGAACATGCAGGAGGGTGAAAGGAGGGCAAGGAATAGAGTGAATTGGAGCGATGTGGTATACAGGGGTTGACGTGCTGTCAGTGGATTGAATCAAGGCATGTGAAGCGTCCGGGGTAAACCATGGAAAGCTGTGTAGGTATGTATATTTGTGTGTGTGGACGTGTGTATGTACATGTGTATGGGGGGGGTTGGGCCATTTCTTTCGTCTGTTTCCTTGCGCTACCTCGCAAACGCGGGAGACAGCGACAAAGTATAAAAAAAAAAAAAAAAAAAAAAAAAAAAATATATATTCTAGTTCATTATCTTCATAAGCTTAAATAGCGATAAGAATTCACTATTTAACAGTGCGCATGACGAATTTTAGTAACGTATCATTTAGGTTCAAAATGACTATATCCATACATCAACAACTGTAACTTAACTGGCAACGGAGACGAACTCAGAGTAAACACCAATAAACACATCTCATTTTCTCCCTCCAGCAAGACCTCTTCTTACGCATGAAGCTATAAGACCACAGAGACCTAGTCCCTAACGTTCTCTCTGATGCACAAGAAGAAAATTACAGATCAGACGAAAACATGAATAGAGACACGTACCCTCCTGTACCTCCCTCTTCTTACTGAGGTTTTACCCCTGACGTAATTGTCAAGAGAGGAGCTTAAATCATACTGTAATGAGAGTTCTGTGGTTCCCACCCTCTCCAGCTCATCACCATGAAGGCTGCCAAGTTAAAACAACACTTTTAAGGTCATGATGGGGCAAGCCACCCAGGAGCCTCATACTGACTAGAGGCGTGGGTCCTTGTTACCTGAGGCTCCGCCAGCAGTCTATGTGTTTGTGTGTGTGTGTGTGTGTGTGTGTGTGTGTGTGTGTGTGTGAGTAGATCTCTCCATCTGGTGTTGTGATCTGACGAGATGACTGATTGAAGTGTTCTGGAGACAGTGAAAAATCCTGTGTTTTAAGATGTGCCAAGTCATAGTTATTGGGAAAGACACGAAATGGGAGCGAGTTCCAAAGTTTCGAGGTGTAGGGAAAGAAAGTTATCAAAACGGCCTACCCTTGAGTTACCAACGGACACGAAGTAAACATG
>NC_092233.1:10780241-10797741 GCF_036320965.1 Panulirus ornatus | reverse complement strand
AGAGAGAGAGCTGTCATGGCAACATCCACGCCACGACCGCCACCCACCCTGGCCGACATCGACAGTGGCCACGCATGGCATCTCGAAGGGCATCACCGCGCTTCAGGATCCAGGACGATACGGCCCTCGAGCAAGACGATACGAGCCATAAGTGGTCTGTCTTGGTCTCTTGACCTGACCCCTTCAGAAACAGCCATATATGGCTGGGTTAGCTACACAGGTGTAAAAAACAATGTAAAAGTGTTTCGAGTAAAGGGTCCATTTGAGGAGGAGACGAGGAGAACGAGTGTGTAAGGAGGGAGTGAGAGAAATAATGGAGGTTGTGTGTCCTGCATGTAATGTATGGCCCCCTTTTGAAGCCCACCTCTCCCTCTACGTTGACAGCTCTTACTCCATCTGAATAACTGACAGACATAAGTGTTATGCACATTCCAGCGGGCACGCACGGACATACAAACACCGACAGACCAGTAAGAGAGAGTTGCGTGTTTGCATGTGTGTGTCCGCGTTCAATGAACACCTAGGAACATATAAATTGTTCCCCAGACAGACTTAAATACCATTTGTAGCACCGTTGCCGCTGGGGAAGATGATCGAAGTGATGTTCACTTCGAAGTCTTTGTGGAGAAAAGCCACCTCCTTAGACACTATCTAGTCAACAATGATCAAAACATTCGCCAAGATCCGTCCATACATGAAGAATGAAGAGGTAAAAAAGCTCGCCACAAATAAATCTTCTGTTATGTAAATTTCCTTCATAGAGTTTTCATCACTTAACCACCATGAACTCTTTTGTAATTTTACGAGAGCATTAAAGGTTCGTAATGGTAATGTAAAAATTTATTTTAGGTTATTATGTAAGAAGTTTATAGCCCGTGGGCCACGCTGAAACAGAATTTGCATGAAATTTAAATGCAAAAATCGTTTATAATCCCTAACAAGGATTCTGCTTAAAGTCACCTGAGCATTTTGGGTGTGGTGGCTGTGTGGATATAGTGGATGTGTGGTTGTCGTGGGTATGTGGGTGTGGCAGGTGTGTGGGTGTGGCAGGTGTGTGGGTGCGGTGTGAGTGTGGGTGTGGTAGGTGTGTGGGTGTGGCAGGTGTGTGTGTGTGATGTGGCAGGTGTGTGTGTGGAGGTGGCAGGTGTATGTGGTGTGGGTGTGGTAGGTGTGTGTAGAGGTGTATGGGTGTGGAAGGGGGTGTAGATGTTGGAGGACGTAGGGACCGTTTGTGAATTTATGGTCATTCTAAGTCACTGAGATGTGGCGAGTTTGTAAGAGTTTGGTGGTGGAGGTTTGTGTGGGTGTGGGGAGAGTTTTTTTTTTGAGGTGAAGAAGTGAACACGTCGGGAGTGTCAGTGTGGAGGGTGCGGAGGGGTGGTGTGGAGGGTGTGGTGGGGTGGTGTGGAGGGTGCGGAGGGGTGGTGTGGAGGGTGTGGTGGGGTGGTGTGGAGGCTTTGTAACCGCAGGAAGAATGTGAAGGTGATGAGTGTATGGAGGGGCGTCCTAATACCGAAGATGTAGTGCTGTAGGTTCATCGCCGTGGCCGGTGCGTGTGGATGTGGCACCCGATGTGTGTGTGTGTGTGTGTGTGTGTGTGTGTGTGTGTGTGTGTGTGTGTGTGTGTGTGTGTGTGTGTGTGTGTGTGTGTGTGTGCACCGTGAAAAAAAAAAGTATCTTATCACTATTTGGGTGAAACAATATGACACCATGGGCAAAAGATTTTGAGAAATGTCCATAGGTCTGGCCACACACTTGGTACTTCTGATCTCATTATCTTGTAACACAGCGATTCCTAGCGACATCTCCTGTCATTCGCCATATAAATCTTATATCTATTTCATAGTTCCATGGAAATAACCATAAGGTGGAGCTACCATTATGAAACCTGTCTCACACTCACGCTCGCCAACTCTACCGAGAGAACACGAAGCGTAATAATCATTACGAAATTCATCGGACTCATCCGGGAAGATAATTCTTTTGGCAGTGTGTACGTGGCAGGTGTGTGACTTGCGTGAGTAATCGGTCTGAAGGGCTTTGAGGTCGTGGGATGTAATGGGCGAGAGGATGGGGGTTAATGGACAAGTATGGTACAGATTGATGAACGGAAATACGGTGGGCGGGAGTGATTTGTGTGTGGGTGTGGGTGTGGGGGTATGTACTGGACAGCGTGTGTGTGTGTGTGTGTGTGTGTGTGTGTGTGTGTGTGTGTGTGTGTGTGTGTGTGGAAGCAGTGGCTGTGCAGTGAGGCGTTCACTCGTCGCCAGAATTCATCTCCGTCTGTTGGCAACAGGGCATTATACACCTACCCCGTGTGTGTGTGTGTGTGTGTGTGAAATGCGAGGATTGTGAATATAATATCACACTCGACCCCACTCCCTTCCCTTGGGAACGTTGCCGGTGGGTCAAAACCCTTCGACAGCCACACCGTCCCATCTCCACCACACCATAACATCACACTGTAGGGTTGATCAAATGATGAAAAAAGACCTTGGCAGCTGCCGCCGACACTCGTCACTCTAGAGCAACAGTAGTGTATGGCAAGCGATAACGTCACGCCCGAAGCCTTCCTCGCGAGCGTCACCCGAACCAGGCGCGAACTGAGCCTACCTGCTGAGAGAGAGAGAGAGAGAGAGAGAGAGAGAGAGAGAGAGAGAGAGAGAGAGAGAGAGAGAGAGAGAGAGAGAGAGAGAGAGAGAGAGAGAGAGAGAGAGAGGGTGGGGAATTACCCACAGATCTCTCTCTCTCTCTCTCTCTCTCTCTCTCTCTCTCTCTCTCTCTCTCTCGTCTCTCAGAGGGTGAGTCAGCCCTGAATAAAATATTAACCAATAGCATCAGCGCCAGGGGTCAGGTGAGCGTTGCTAAGGGGGGAGGGGGGGACGAACCACTGCTCCTGCGTTGTCGTCTCAACTGGCCTGACGACGCCCCAGATCGCGGAGGTACGACCCTTGGATCACGGAGACCCTTGATGACGGAAGTACGACTCTTGAACACAGAAGTAAGACCTTTGATGACGGAGGTACGACCCTTGATCACAGAGGTACGACCTTTGATCACAGGGGTACGACCCTTGACCACGGAGGTACGACCCTTGATCACGAAGGTACGACCCTTACGACCCTTGATCACAGAAGTACGACCCTTGATCACGGAGGTACGATCCTTGATCACAGAGGTACGACCCTTGATCACAGAAGTAAGACCTTTGGTGATGGAGGTACGACCCTTGAGCGTAGAGGTACGACCCTTGATCACAGAGGTACGACCCTTGATCACGGAGGTACGATCCTTGATCACGGAGGTACGACCCTTGATCATAGAGGTACGACCCTTGATCACTGAGGTACGACCCTTGATCACAGAGGTACGACCCTTAATCACGGAGGTACGACCGTTGATCACGGAGGTACGACCCTTGATCACAGAGGTACGACCCTTCATCGCGGAGGTACGACCCTTGATCACTGAGGTACGACCCTTGATCACAGAGATACGACCCTTGATCACGGAGGTACGATCCTTCAGCGTAGAAGTACGACCCTTGGCCACAGACCTACGACCCTAGAGCACAAGAGCTTCGAAGGTAAGACCCTTGATCACAATGGTACAACCTTGAGTAAATAGGCACGACCCATAAGCATGGGGAAACAACCCTTGGGCATTACCCTTGGCTCTGATGGCCCTGGCCTGTGCCATGACCCCTTAAGGGCCTGGGTCAAAGAGGTCACTCACACCACATATAGTACCATCGCGCTCAAATCCTCGTACCATCGTGCTCATGGGCCATTCCATCGTGCTGACTCAATTGGACATGATGGGGGGAAAGCTGGACAGCAAAATGGTGTGGTGTCTGTAAAATTGTCTCATGTACAGATTCTAGAAGATGTGTAATAATGCTAACACTGTGTGTGTGTGTGTGTGTGTGTGTGTGTGTGTGTGTGTGTGTGTGTGTGTGTGTGTGTGTGCGTGTGATGGTGAGAAACTGGGTAATTTCCAACTTGCAATTACCCATTTCTACTGAAAGGGAGGACGTTTTACACTCGTGGGGGCCGCCCTCATCTCTGAGCCATCTCTACCACCAGATACCTTCTAGATTTCTGAGCGCAGTCAGCACATTCTCCGCTCTCACTGAGTTTATTCCATTCATTCATTATTCTTATATTGTAAAAGCACAAACTTCTTTCCATCCGTTCTCACAAACCTCTTTAACTTCACGTTTGGTTCTCTAGTCGTTCTGACCCTACGTTTTTCGAAGAACTGTTCACTATGTACATCACCAAAGCTGATTCAAAAACCTGAAGTTGTGGTCAGGTCACCCCTCACTCTTCTCTCTTCCTTGTTACACAACTATCCGAATTCTGGCAACAGTACCGCTACCTCTCTGTAGACCTTCTCTACCATTTCTTTGTGCTTCTTTTGGTGTGCCAACCAAACCTGAGCGTAGGGTGTGAAGAGCACATTGAATATTTCCTTATCCATATACTCGAATGCTCTTCTAATATAGGCCAGCAGATAGCATTTCTCCACTCTCCTAATGTGGGACCCTGACGACAGTTTATGGACGGAGTTAGCGCCTAAGTCCCTCTCGAAAAACAGATCCCTGAAGCTTATTTCCAGCTGAATGATATTCATACTGAAGCCTCATATCTCCTTACATTACAGTCACACGGGATGAATTATATCTACCATGTAACTTTGCAGTCTGTTGATTCAGTTCCTTCCCGCTTTTCACTTCCCTCGTGACCACTGCGTCACATGCACACGCATTCATGTAGGAGCCTTTACCTTACAAAGGAATTCAAACGGGAAATTCCTTACGTAGATTAAAAAGGGCGATGGTCCCAGAACAGAGAACCCCTGTGGAAGTCCTTGAGTGACAACCACCCATTCCGAAACGGCTCCTCTGACATACGTCCATTCATCCCCTACACTATGATACTCTTCTCTCCAACGAAGGAATCTCCTCCTTATTCCTGCCTGTCGACCCAGCATCTTTCACAGCTTCTCGTGTGGTTCTAGTGTCCAATGCTTACCTGGCAGCCTAGATACAAGCAGTCCACCCACCCTTCCCTTCCGTTCAAAACAAAGCCAATTATTTCGTAGAAAATCCGTGAGAACTTCGTCACACATAACGTCCTTTCCACAGACCTGTGGTAATCTCTCCTTTGCAGGAAGTCACCAGTCTACTTTCTGATTATCTTTTCGAGTACCATGCAGATCACACTCGCCAGGGAGATAAGTCTGTTGTTCAGCGACTCTTCCTGGTCTGTTCTCCCGTGGACAGGTATGATATATGACCACTTCCATTTCCTTGGCTCCTGATCTTTCTCCGGCAACATCTTGAAGTGTATTTTCAGTGACTTGTTAAGTGTATATGTACATATCTTCCGTACATGATGGAGACGTTTCATCAGGACCATGAGCTTTATATGGGAACAAAACCCTTTAGTATTCTCTTAATATCTTTTATATGATATTTGTGTGCTTTCTAAGGCCTCCTCCCCATTTCATATCACTGGTGTTGGGTTTACAGAGTCCTCTACACCTCTGAACTTGCTATCCAATTCCTCACATATCCTTACATTATCCTATACAACTCTTCCCCCTGAATCTCTTTGCCTGATTAGCTGCTCTTTAACTGACAGTTTAATCCTGATGACTTTACTGAAAAGGATTGGATATGCTCCTGCCTTATCTTCCGATTTTCTCTTGTCTGCTACACTCGTTCCTTGTTCCCTTATACCTTACGAATCCAGGATGGCTGGAACGTCGCCTGGATCTTCGTCATAGCACACCTCGAACGCACGCTCTTCAGCAAACCACAGCTGGACTTTGCGACAAATATAACGCTTATGCTTAATAGGTCACATTTTCATCACCCGTTGTCATGGCGTTTCAAGAGTGCAGGTAAAAGACAAACGAATGTGAAAGATCTTGGTTTCTCCTCCTTCTCGTGGAGCAGCTACGTGTGTCAAGAGTCCTAGTGGTTTGTATTATGTACCCTGGAGGCTTGGAGCGTTCCAGGGGGAATTATCAACCCGACACTTTTCGAGGTTATCCCCTACGAAAAAGGAAACTGATAATGGGAATAGAAAAGTATCTATGAATGCCAGAAACACTGATACACCATTCACGGGGTACTTGAGGAGTCGAAGTTTCGAAAAGTCGTGTCGAAACTAAACTTGAAATTATAGTGATGAAATACATGTGGAAGTTTATAAAGTAGGGAATCAGGTTTTACATCACCGATCGACCTTGGTGGACTAGGGAATGACAATCAAATGTCCAGATAGACTGACATCATGAAAATGAACAGAGTCTGCCCTCTCCCATCCGAGTTCCTGGTTCTTGTCACGTGTGCCATCAGGAAGGAGAGAGAAGATGAAGAGAAAAGGAAGAGAAGGTGAGGAGAGGGGGGGGAAAGGCTTTGAGGAAAGAGAAAACAAGACCAAGCCAGCTTACCTCATTTCTTTCTAAACCGACACACACTACCGATACAAGCACAGTATACCTGTGTGGTATATAGATATACAAAAGGAATACAAAGGGAATGTAAAGGGATTCGAATAGCAACAGACCACTGGGTCCCTTCGAGTGGAAGTGGAAGAGACATGAATATCACAGATCAGTGTGGTAAGAGAAGGTATAAGCACCATAAATACATACAATCAACAAGCTGTTGATAGACATTCATGATAGCTACACCTTAAATCTTCACACCTTCCAGGTCACATCTATTTCCCTCCGCTGCTCTCCATCTCTGACCTCTTCACTCCTCCTTAACTACCCAGGAAAAGACTCTTTAAATTCCCCAGAATTAGATGATTTATCTTCCCTATCGAACCAGTAGGCCCGTGTATACCCCCATCTACCACCGGTTTCCCCCTATTCTACCCACCTACGTCCGAGACCACCTTCGCTCCACCTGAGTCTTGCAAGAGAGATAAAGCTCACTAAATTCTCCAGCGGTAGTTCTTCAGGTGAACGCGGAAGTAGCAAGTTTATTTCTCCGATCGAGTTGGTAGGCCTGTGATTTCCCGGAGTTCTATAGTTGGTAACTAAAGACTTCGGTGTGAAACAGTCTAAAGTAACGCTCATGTTTGTGACTGTGTGTGTGTGGGGAGAGAGAGAGAGAGAGAGAGAGAGAGAGAGAGAGAGAGAGAGAGAGAGAGAGAGAGAGAGAGAGAGAGAGAGAGAGAGAGGAAACAGAAAGACAGACAGACGGACGGAAAGAAAGACTGATAATAAGAGGGAGAGAGAGAGAGAGAGAGAGAGAGAGAGAGAGAGAGAGAGAGAGAGAGAGAGAGAGAGAGAGAGAGAGAGAGAGAGAGAGAAGACGACAGACGGAAAGAAAGACTGATAAGAGAGAGAGAGAGAGAGAGAGAGAGAGAGAGAGAGAGAGAGAGAGAGAGAGAGAGAGAGAGAGAGAGAGAGAGAGAGAGAGAGAGAAGACGACAGACGGAAAGAAAGACTGATAATAAGAGAGAGAGAGAGAGAGAGAGAGAGAGAGAGAGAGAGAGAGAGAGAGAGAGAGAGAGAGAGAGAGAGAGAGAGAGAGGAAAGAAAATATACAGCCAACATCCATGCCCTTTCTACCACCAACGAATACAACCTTTCCATACCCAGGACTCTTCCTCCACCAGACAAACTATATTTCCATCTAGTAACAGGCCTCCCAGACGTGAGATAACATTCACATTCGCTGTGTCTAGGTGGACGTGCTGTGTGTTGGCCGGCCCAGAGCTGGGAAACATGTGTGGCAGAGTCCCTGGCTCCCTCCCGTGCTCCACTTTCTTATATATATATATATATATATATATATATATATATATATGTATTTTATCCCTGGGGATAGGGGAGAAAGAATACTTCCCACGTATTCCCTGCGTGTCGTAGAAGGCGACTAAAAGGGGAGGGAGCGGCGGGCTGGAAATCCTCCCCTCTTGTTTTTTTTTTTAATTTTCCAAAAGATGGAACAGATGAGGGGGCCAGGTGAGGATATTCCCTCAGAGGCCCAGTCCTCTGTTCTTAACGCTGCCTTGCTAATGCGGGAAATGGCGAATAGTTTGAAAGAAAGAAAAGAAAGAATATATATATATATATATATATATATATATATATATATATATATATATATATATATATATATATATATATATATATATATATATATATATATATATATATATATATATATTATCCCAGGGAATAGGGTAGAAAGAATACTACCCACGTATTCCCCTGCGTGTTGCAGAAAATTAAGCGGGGCGGGAGCGGGTGGCTGGAAATCCTCTCTTCCTGTATCACTTTCCAGAACAAGGAACAGAGCAAGGAGCCGAATGAAGACTTTTCTCATTCTAAGGCTCAAACATCTATTCTTGACGCTACCTCGCTCATGCGAGAAACGAGGAACAAGTATGTAAAAGAATATGTACAATCATTTACAAAACGTCTACCTATTCATGAATAGATATGAGAGTGTACAAGACATCACAGCCCAAAATACGCTCTCATCAATAGGAAAACCAAATCCACTGTCTGGATATAGTATGACAATGAATCACAAAGATAAGCTTGGGATATCTTTAAACACATCGCCTCCCCCACCCAAAAAAAAAAATATATTTTTTTGTCCCCACGCCAAAAGCAACTGCTCAACCCCACGTGAAAAATACATCTATCCTCAATAATTACTCAGTGGACGTGTTGCAGGTTAGCTGTTCTCTCCTAAACAGTACACACACACACACACACACACACACACACACACACACACACACACACACACAACACACACCCACACACACACACCTTTGTTAGACACACGAGTTAAATCCCGACGAAAAAAATCTATGTTTTATCGCCGCTCGATCTCACAAAACAAGAGACATTCTCTCGTGTTAAAAACAGAGGCCGAGTTCAACAGACACTCGCCCTGCTACATACTTCATCCCTCCCACAGCTGAGGCGGTGAATAAAACACGCCCCTCAGCGGAGGACGTTCGTCAAGGTGTGTCGGAAGACGACATGACCAGCTCTTAGACCTTGTCGTTGTCTTCCTCCTCCTCCTCCTCCTCCTCCTCCTCCTGGTCGTCTCGTCTCCTCCTCCTCCTCCTCCTCCTGGTCGTCTCGTCTCCTCCTCCTCCTCCTCCTCCTCCTGGTCGTCTCGTCGTCTCCTCCTCCTCCTCCTCCTCCACCCCCTCAGTATCTTTGGAAATGTCTTTTTTTTTTCATCGTGGGAGAGTCATCGCCTCTGACCCAACTCCTACCATCCTGTGTTTGGCCCAGTCTTCTCATGACTTATGCAAGGGCTAAGCGCGCGAGGAGACCCCCCCCCCCCCCCCTAAGGTCCTCCCGCAACACTCGAGCTAATTTCATACACAGGAACGAACATCTTGGCAAAAGAAGAAGAAGAAGTAGAAGAAGAAACCGTGTCTCCATCACTCATGATCTATAGCTTGAAGAAGAAGAAGAAGAAGAAGAAGAAGAAGAAGAAGAAGAAGAAGAAGAAGAAACCGTGTCTCCATCACTCGTGATCTATAGCTTGAAGAAGAAGAAGAAGAAACCGTGTCTCCATCACTCATGATCTATAGCTTGAAGAAGAAGAAGAAGAAGAAGAAGAAACCGTGTCTCCATCACTCATGATCTATAGCCTGAAGAAGAAGAAGAAGAAGAAGAACAAGAAGAAGAAAAAGAAACCGTGTCTCCATCACTCATAATCTATAGTTTGAAGAAGAAGAACAAGAAGAAAAAGAAACCGTGTCTCCATCACTCATAATCTATAGTTTGAAGAAGAAGAAGAAAAAAAAGAAGAAGAAACCGTGTCTCCACTCATAATCTATAGCTTGAAGAAGAAGAAGAAGAAAAAGAAGAAGAAGAAACCGTGTCTCCACTCATAATCTATAGCTTGAAGAAGAAGAAGAAGAAGAAGAAGAAGAAGAAGAAGAAAAAGAAGAAGAAGAAACCGTTTCTCCATCACTCATGATCTATAGCTTGAAGAAGAAGAAGAAGAAGAGGAAGGAGGAGAAAAAGAAGCTGTGTTTCCATCGCTCATGATCTATAAGCTCTGCTTCATTTGGACCCTCTCCCTCCCTCCTCTTTTTTTGGGGGGGGCCATATGGCAGTGTAATTTGTCACACAGCGGAGGTTTTTAAAAGCCAACGAGGGGTTATTGGATCACACAGATATGCAGATCCCAATACCGAATGGCAATGAATATTCATTCTGAGCTTTAATTTCCCGTGGACTATGACCCCGAACTATACATACATAGCCTTTGAACCTCTGATATGAATAACAGTCAAAAAGAATTTCGAATCGCTGTAGTTTAAGCATAAAATTGACCATGTATATTACGTGTGGACCTAAAGGTTTTGATATGATTATTTCACACGTTAATCTGATACCAATTTTTCTTTTTTTTTTTTCACTCCCACGACAAAAATCACGGGATGATGGATCATTCTCTTGTGTCTATACTCGATTTCTAGAGACGGGTGCAACCTTTGGACACACACACACACACACACACGCACACACACACACCAGTCAACTCCCGGGTGGGTTGGTTTGGTCTGTTAGATAATAATGCAAATTCTGCTGATAATTGTAACAAGATATATCTAAGTTGATTTCAGAGTCTGAGTAACAGGGACGACGAAGCTTGAGTAACGCTGATATCATAGCCAGAGTAACTTGAACGTCCAAGCCTGAGTAACTGTGACATCGCCTGTGTAACTCTGACGTCAAACACTGAGTAACTCTGACGTCAAAGCCTGCGTAACTCTTACGTCATATAACCTCAGTAACTCTGACGTCATATACTCTCATTAACTCTTACATCATATACCCTCAGTAATTCTGACGTCATATACCCTCATTAACTCTTACATCAATTTTCTTTTTTTTTTTTTCATACGATTCGCCATTTCCCGCATTTGCGAGGTAGCGTTAAGAACAGAGGACTGGGCCTTAGAGGGAAAATCCTTACCTGGCCCCCTTCTCTGTTCCTTCTTTTGGAAAATTAAAAAAAAAAAAAAACGAGAGGGGAGGATTTCCAGCCACCCGCTCCCTCCCCTTTTAGTCGCCTTCTACGACACGCAGGGAATACGTGGGAAGTATTCTTTCTCCCCTATTCCCAGGGATAATATATATATATATATATATATATATATATATATATATATATATATATATATATATATATATATATATATACACATACATATACATATATATATATATATATATATATATATATATATATATATATATATATATATATATATATATATATATATAAATAAGTGTGTGAAAGGAGAAAGTCAAGAGCAAATGTGAACAAGAGCAAGGCCACCAGGCACAGCAGGGTTGAGGGTCAAGTCAACTGGGAGGCGAGCTTGAATGGACTTACATCATATACCCTCAATAACTCTGACGTCATATACCCTCGGTAACTCTGACGTCATATACCCTCATTAACTCTTACATCATATACCCTCAGTAACTCTGACGTCATATACCCTCAGCAACGTTGAAGTCGTATATTCTCTAGAGTCAGCAAGACACCACTCCCTCGAAAAAGAATTTCTACCCCTAACTCTTCTTCCCCCCCCCCCCCCCCTACACAACACAGGTTCTGACGCTCCTTCACCTGTTCTAGGTCCACCTTCTTCTCCCCCCTACACAACGCAGGTTCTAGCGCTCCTTCACCTGTTCTAGGTCCACCTTTCTACTCTATATATTTCCCCCCTAAACCCCAGCCCTCTGTCCACCACACCTGTTCATTTTACCGTCCATCCGTATCCCTTTATCCAACCTGCTGTGTCGCTCGCTCCAGTGGCTCCCTTCTACTCCGGCGTCCCAACACGCCTCACTCACACACTCGAGGCTCGGCCCTCCTGCTGTATAGAGAACATTTGCGTCATCTTTCTCATTTTTATTCTCGTCTCTCTCTCTCTCTCTCTCTCTCTCTTTCTCTCTTCCCATCCCATCTCTTGTTTTCTCTCTTCCGTCTCGCACAGCGATACCCGAGCATCCATGTTCTCATCTATGTTTTAAAGAGAGGTATTTTCCACCTCGCGTCCTTTCTATGTATATTATATATATATATATATATATATATATATATATATATATATATATATATATATATATATATATATATATATATATAGAGAGAGAGAGAGAGAGAGAGAGAGAGAGAGAGAGAGAGAGGTAGCCATCACCAGACAATTCTTCTTTCTTTGTCAACAGCTACCATTATTTCTCTCTTCCAATCCTCGAGAAAGTGACTCTTGGCTCCAGCACGCCTCAGCAGCTGTATCATCATTCATATCTAGGTCAACATTCGGATTCTTAAGGGTCGAACGTCAAGCATCATCAACGGGGGAACTTCTGCCGTAAAATCATAGGGGGAATTAAACGCATTCTTCCGAGCACGGAGGAACTGTGGTGTGGTATCTGCCTGGCCACAGAAATCCCTCCTTTTCTTATATATTTGCAAGGTTCTGTCTGACACACGCAGCACCAGTGGGGTTTTTTTTCCTCAACTTTGTTTCGCAAATCCTCGCCTCAGATTTGGTACATCAAGAGTCACATCTTATCTACTCGAGTAATATTGTGAAGGGCGCCTGCTTACCAGCACCTGAAGATACAGATGCCAGGTATGATGATAAGAAACACTGAAGATTATTCTTATCATACCTCATGCTTGTGCTATTTCGAAAATCAGGACAAGTCTCCGTGTTTCCCCCTTGACCTACTTTTTCTATTGGCAGTAACACACATGGGCTAATCGGAAAAGACCATCCAGAATGAGAGAAAAAGTAAAAGTAAATGGAAAAGGAAGGTAGAAATTAGTAATGGCTTCTGCGGGTGTTTGGAAACCTGATTCTTAAAGGTAGAAAGGTTATATATGATGAGGGAAAGACAGGTTATATATGATGACGGAAAGACAGGTTATCTAAGAAGAGGGAAAGACAGGTTATATAAGAAGAGGGAAAGACAGGTTATATAAGAAGAGGGAAAGACAGGTTATCTAAGGAGAGGGAAAGACAGGTTATATATAAAGACGGAAAGACGAAAAAAAAAAAAAAAAGGGAAGAGAACTCCACGTTTCAGTTGTTCGAGGGAAGGAAGTAAGTATCATAAATGTCAGAGCTAACGTGTGGGTTTAAGATATGCCCTCGACCCACCGTGTTTATCACGAAGCCTCAGCAGTAATAGGTTCCTCCTCAAGACTTATAGTTTCCAATTCTATATACCGTTTTCTCTCTAATTCTTGATCACGAGTAAAAGCCAACTCTCTCTCTCTCTCTCTCTCTCTCTCTCTCTCTCTCTCTCTCTCTCTCTCTCTCTCTCTCTCTCTCTCACCAGTGTTGCTGGCCTCCTGGTGCTGGCACTGAGGACAAAGATGAGGAGAAGAGTAAGGAGGCAAATACAGTGAGAGGGCAAATACGACGAGGTGGTGTGGTTAGGAGGGTTGAACCCAAACAGCAACGTGGGGAGGCAGGAGGAGTACGTCATTCGAAGTCCAACTATGAAAATGCAAACACGGTGAGGAGACGGGATGAGACGATACGAAATGAAAATTAGATAAATGAGGAGGCAAGAGGATGAGGTGAATGAGGAAGCCGATGAAATGAGGAAAACTATACAGGAAATGAACAACCTGAATATGAAGGAAGAGCACGGTAGAGACCGACAGAACTAGAGGAGGTGAACAACAACCCTGTACATTACGTCTGTGAAGAGAACAACTCAAAATGTTCTCCATTTCTAAAGGAAGTGTTCCATGCAAAATGAGAACGAGTTCCCGTATATCAATATTCCGTATATCAATATTCCGAAAATCTTCTGTATGCATAGTTAACAAGGCAAACTTCAACTGAAGGATTTTAACCGGATCAGAAATTTCATTATTACTCTATGGTCGGTTTAACACGCCCTCAAGACCTAAGTTTACCCCATGAGGTGAAGGCGACTTCGTGGAACTGTAGGTCAAACCGAGTCAAGTATGGAGGAGTGAGAGAATATATATATATATATATATATATATATATATATATATATATATATATATATATATATATATATATATATATATATATATATATATATATATATATATATATTCCTATGAGTCCACGGGGAAAATGAAACACGAAAAGTTCCCAAGTGCACTTTCGTGTAATAATCACATCATCAGGGGAGACACAAGAGAGAAATATAACAGTCAGTTGATATACATCGAAGAGACGAAGCTACGACGACATTTGATCACGCGCAAAATTGTGACCCTTTCCAATATATATATATATATATATATATATATATATATATATATATATATATATATATATATATATATATATATATATTTATATATATATATATATATTATACACACACAATATCGAAGAATATTTACCAATGCATTTTGCGAGAGGGCTGCAATACAAGGAGAGATCTTTATCTTCGTTTCCAAATACGTAGAGTCCAGATCATATCTGCATCGTAATTCTTTATTTCCAAAATAGTTCGATCGGTGGTATAAACATAGGACTGCTGTTCTTTTTTTTTTCTTTTTCTTTCCTTCTTTCTTTCCATTTTATGTGGCGTTCACTGCATTTACATGTTCCCTTCAGGTCATATTCACCTAAATGTGGATTGAAATGAAGGAAATGAAGTCTGGAGTTTTATACATAGTGCCTTGAAGAGGAGGAACGACCCTTGAGCACGACAGTATGAACCTTGAGCACGACGGTACGACCCTTGAGCACGACGGTACGACCCTTGAGCACGACGGTACGACCCTTGAGTACGACGGTACGACCCTTGAGCACGACGGTACGACCCTTGAGCACGACGGTACGACCCTTGAGTACGACGGTGCAATCCTTGAGTACGACGGTGCAATCCTTGAGCACGACGGTCCGACCCTTGAGCACGACGGTCCGACCCCTGAGCACGAAGGTCCGACCCTTGAGCACGACGGTCCGACCTTTGAGCACGACGGTCCGACCTTTGAGCACGACGGCCCGACCCTTGAGCACGACGGTGCGACCCTTGACTACAGGAGTCCAACCATTGGGTATGACGTACTGACCTTTGACCTGACCCTCAAGGGTCAATCACGCCAAAAGCCACGCTATCGTAACTAAAGGTCACTACATCATCGCATCTTATCGTTGAACAAGTTGAGGCTTATCCAACTGACCTCCTGTTTCTCTGTCGCTCAGATGACCTTAAATGATGATCTTAAGATCTCTGTTTTTCTCTCGTCCAGTAGCTGGCTAACTATGGCTGAGTCATCTCCTCGTCTTTACCTCAGAACCAAAATGAGAGAGAGAGAGAGAGAGAGAGAGAGAGAGAGAGAGAGAGAGAGAGAGAGAGAGAGAGAGAGAGAGAGAGAGAGAGAGACGAATACGAATCTCTCTCTCCCAACCCACAACCCCCTGCAAAACATTCACGTGACGCGCACAGCTCAGGCCCTCCTGCCTGCCAATGAGCTCATAAAATCAACAAAGCGGCCATCCTCTCGTTTGTTCAGTAATCAACGTCTCTCCGCGAAGCCTCATTATGTGCGTCAATACGATTACGCTGGCGAGCTGCCACGTCCCCTGTCAGATATTCCCAACCCCCAACCCCATCTATCGGGTCGCCCCGCCTGCGCCCCTCGACCACACGCTGAACGTAATTAAGGTCAGGTAACCAGCGCTTCGCATGATTGTCTGCTGGGGGGCTAAAAAAAAAAAAAAATGAGATAGAAAATGGCTTGTGTGAACAGAAAATGCGCACGCGGTTGACACCCGGGTATAATGACAAATAATCGTGAATTCTATCCTTCGCTTATCGTTCAAGTGCTTGCTCAAAGCTGCGTGTGAATGATGGTGTTGATAATGACGGGAGGTGAGAATGAGAGTGATGTTCGAGGCTCAACCTGGAGATGGTGGCATTTATGAAAGAACATGGGATACCATGAGGTATAGAAAACGTGTCTCAACGCTAATTCCCATTTCCCATCCTCTAACTCATTAAATGGCGTGACAGGTGTATGGACAAATTGGGTTTTGAAACCCATGATCTTTCGTATGAACGATGAAGTATGCAAGGGAACGAACCGGAAAACAGATGACAAAAGGCTTAGCCAGCAGCTATGATGGGGTTCAATGCCACATGATATCCAAAGTAAAGATATCTATTCAGATGAGTTTAGGATTGAACTGTTAGAATACTTTTCTCCCAACCTCCATTCCCTCTGGCGAAAACAGACAGTAGGATCTAGAGAGGACGAGAGAACACAACTCAAGTGTTGAGAAAGACATGTATAGAAATTTTGAAGATAGAAGATAGAATGAATGTGAGTACTCTCTATATATACCGCTTTGTGCTAATCTCATCTCTTGTAATGAATCTAAAGAGGTGGGGAGGGTCTTTGCATCCTAAAGACTGAATATAAAAGGTCTTGGTGTGTACATATCCTTGCCATCGAAGATCTATATAACAGAAGCCCAAATTGTTAAATTGTTCAACCACTCGGTTCTGAGAGATAGTGATAATTTCACCCTCAACAACTTTTGGATGCAACTTGATTCTGCGATCAACAGTTCGCTCAGATAAGAAAAAAAATCTAGTTCTACACATCTTTTTTTCCACTGAGGTTTCATTCCAGTCGTTGCTGTAACAATAATAAGCGTTTCGAGTAATACTTCATGATATATACTGTCAATTCTATTCATACAATACTGAATAGGTTCAAGAGCAATACGAAAAATGCGCCACCTTCTTTCTACGAATGATCTTTTTTTTCACTGGACTTCTCAATCTATCATTTTGTTATCATTTGTTCTCTTGATCAATCATCACTGTCGATCTACCTCGACAGTTGGGAGTTGTGCGTGTGTCTCTTTTCGTATACATTTACCTCGTCTGAGTTTCCATTCTCGTGGTGTAGTGGTTAGCGTTCCTGACCGTGACGCGCATTCACGGGCCCGCCCAGGGTCGAGCGCATAGGTTCAAAGAATCCTGGTTACGGCATTCAGTCCACAGTTAACCCAGCTGTTCATCCACTCCAAGGGTTTGGTTGATTGTAAATAGGTACATGACTCAGCCTTAAGCATATATATATATATATATATATATATATATATATATATATATATATATATATATATATGGAAAGATGGAGTGAAAAAGATTTTGTGTGATCGGGGCCTGAACATGCAGGAGGGTGAAAGGAGGGCAAGGAATAGAGTGAATTGGAGCGATGTGGTATACCGGGGTTGACGTGCTGTCAGTGGATTGAATCAAGGCATGTGTATGGGGGTGGATTGGGCCATTTCTTTCGTCTGTTTCCTTCGCTACCTCGCAAACGCGGGAGACAGCGACAAAAGAAAAAAAAAAAAAAAAAAAAAAAAAAAAAAAAATATATATATATATATATATATATATATATATATATATATATATATATATATATATATATATATATAGT
>NC_092233.1:10767741-10777741 GCF_036320965.1 Panulirus ornatus | reverse complement strand
GGCGTCTCGCAGACCGCAAATATGCCGAGACAAAAGTGTGGTCAGGAGGAACGATGAAAATTTCAAGGGTTTGCAAGAGGCAAGGTCCCTGGCATTCAGGTATTCAGGGGGAAGAATTTACTCTTCACATTTAGTGTGGTCATATACCGCGGTATTTTAAGCTGATCAACAACTTGTTGGGGGTGCTGGGTAGCCTCATATTTCACACAAGTGGGCGCGTTATATACAAGGAATGACACAGACACAGACACAGCTTGAACGTATCGCAATGTGTAACGTAGTTGTAGAAATTTCGTACACACGCGTGTGTGGATATGCTTGGATCAGGCGCTTGTTTTGAAGAACTACTTAGAGAAACAGAGATTCATGTCGAACATTGTATCGAAGTTATGCGATTCGGTTGAAAGAGATTCTATCTAGATGGAGTCACAAATCTGTGGTGGGGAAGGAGAGCTACTAGAAGCAGCGACTTTTTTTTATCTGGAATGTATAGACCTTTACCAATCTCAATGTTACAATTCTTTGTGCATTTGATAATAGAAGATTCAATGATACTTCTCGTGGTACTGGAGTTAGAGTTCATAACTGAGATGGCATTACTCGAGTCGATACAATGATCGTAGTTTTTAACGTGATTAAACAAGGCATTTGATTCTTGTCCTGTTCTCATACTATATTCATGTTGCTTAAGTCTAACAGAAATATCCTTTCAACTCTGCCCAACATAAAACTTATCACAATTTCTGCATGGTACTCTATACATGCATCCTGCAGAACTTTCTGGTGAGTTCCTAATACGACATTCTCTATAGTATTGTTGTTGCTGAAGGCAACATTTACACGAAAGACTTTAAGCAACATGGGAAGTAAAGTAAATATCAAAAGGGTAACTAAAAGATTCTTGGTGTCAAGGGAAAGTGTGGGTTCAACTCCATAAAAATGATTTCTTTGCTAACTTAGGGGATTTATCAATAAAAGATCTAGGATACTTTAACTTTGATCCAATTGAATATATCTTCTCAAACTCATCATCGACAAACTCTGGACTGCAAATACGTAATGCCTGAAGGAACATAGACTGGAATGATGAAAATTCAACTCAGTGATGTATGTGTGTGTGTGTGTGTGTGTGTGTGTGTGTGTGTGTGTGTGTGTGTGTGTGTGTGTGTGTGATCACTCTGTATATATCTATTCATCTGTTAAACTATCTATCTTCTTGTCTCGTCAGTCGTCAGCAAGGTCTGTCACACAGACACCTCGTCTGTTGTTATCACCACCTGACCACCACACGTATTCCCTGGAACCATTTGGGTCAGCGGAGGATACCTTTAAATATTACTTGGTAACGCGACAGCACACAACCACCATACGTATTCCCTGGGACCCCCTGGGTCAGAGAAGGATACGTTGAAATATCACTTGGTAACGGCGACAACACACTTTTGGTAATAAAAGATAAAGATGAACCGGGAAGCTGTCTTAGAAAACGATAAACTCTTCAGAAGTTTGCCGTTTCAATTATTCATCTTTGTCCTATCGCTTTCCACATCGAGTGTAAATGCTGCAGACACGAAATAGATTATTCATCGTCCTCGTAAAGGTATTCTACAAGGGGCATTCATGATTCTAGTTACTTCAGTTACTGCTGAAGTGGCTGTAGAAGTACATCACGTGAATGACGTATCTTTAATCTTTATCTTAGCAGAGACGTCATCGGCATCTGGGGCCACAATCAAGACCATCACATTTACGCTATATATCTTTTTTTTATAATACTTTGTCGCTGTCTCCCGCGTTAGGGAGGGAGCGCAAGGAAACAGACGAAAGAATGGCCCAACCCATCCACAAACACATGTATATACATGTTAGGTTAGGATGTATATATATATATATATATATATATATATATATATATATATATATATATATATATATATATATATATATCCTAACCTAATCCAGGTACCCATTCTATCAACCAACCCCTAAGGTGGATGAATCATGGAAATACTCTCACTTCTTGAGTTTTACACTTCCCTTACATATGGATCACAGGCAGAGTATCAATCAGAGAAAGAGGGTGATTAATATGCGATTAATCCACTGAAGTGCACCATTAGGAGATGTGTTGGCGTGTGCATTGGCCGGCTGCACGCAACACCGTGCAGTGTGCCATGTTGGTGCAACTGTCTGATCCCAAGCTCGCGTGCGTGTGTATTTGCTCCGTTAGCATACGTGGTAGTGTTTGTGGGTGTGCTCCAGCGTATGTTGGTACAAGTAATGCCATGTTGGTGTATGTGTTGGCGCCGGTGAGGGTAACAGTGTTCGTTGGCTATACTGGTGCATAGTGAGAGTGCTTTTTGGTGCGTCCGATGATACGAGTTATGTCTGTTGGTGACCCTTATGGCATAGGAGACTATTGGTGCATTGCTGTTAAGTCTAGTTACGACTCCGTCAGTTGGCACGTCTGTTGGTGCCAAAAGTCTTATGGTGTCTGTTGGAAGCGTTGCTCCTACTGGACTTTGGTACACCGGCTGATTTTAGGTGTTCATGTCTATGTTCGTGCGTCTTTGGAAATCAGTGAAATCACATATGTGATGATCACTTGTACTTCATTTACGTAATGACATTCTTCGTACATGTATCTCATGATGAATAACGACGAGACCGAGGACACGATGGAAGGATGGAATTAACGATGTGTATAGGTGATTGGGGGGCCTGAACATGCAGGAGGGTGCGAGGCATGCATGGGATACAGTAAATTAGGGCCATGTGGTATACAGGGGGGAGGGGGGGCGTCTATGGGGCTTGTCTGTGGAAAGGGGTCTGTGGCTTCGGTGTGTTATACACAACTGCTAGACACAGGTAAGCCGCTTTTCGTCTATTCCTGGCGCTTCTGTGCCACGCTGGACCTCTCGAAGAAGCCTGAAGAAGAAATATACATACATACATACAGAGAGAGAGAGAGAGAGAGAGAGAGAGAGAGAGAGAGAGAGAGAGAGAGAGAGAGAGAGAGAGAGAGCTATGAAATAGTTGAGGGATACCACGGAAAGCTCTGTGGAGTTAAGGCCGTAGATAGGGTGCTCTGGTTCTGATGCATAATACATGACAACTGGCGAGTGAGTGTGAGCAGAGTGAGGCCAGTCTTCTGTTCCTAGAGCTGCCTCGCTAAATGCTGGAAATGCCCTAGTGTGTCTGTGTGGAGCCTCTTGTGATTCTGGAAATCATTCAAGAAAATGACTTCATATATACATGTGTATGGTGTCACACCAGAACACCTTCCCCAGGAGCTGGGTGGCTCCAAGTCTGCAAAACCTCCAGCAGCAAAGGGAACGATGGATGCCTTCAGAGTGAGGAAAATTTCTCGAGGAGATTGTACCTGCCTTCCCTCAACAGACGAGGGTGACTTTCACTCGCAGTGTGACCAGAGGTAAGTCGACTCATGTAACACCTAATAAACAAATCAAATCCAAACTATTTTTACCCGGGAATCGAACTAGGACCACCGACAACAAGAAACAAAGCAATAGATATTTCTGGATTTCCATAAAGCAGTCGACAAATTCCCCCGCGTTAAACTGATCCACAAAGTCCGGGTCTCGGGGATTACTGGTTGCATACGGAAATGGACAGAAGCCTGGTGACGTGATAGAGTGGTAAGGAATACTGAATCATCACCGTGGTAACCCGTTACTATTATAGAAGGGTCTGCCAGGAATCCTTCCTTGGGACTATACATTTCAGCCTTGATATCAAAAATATTGATGTAGGTTTGAATAACCTCACGTCCAAATTTGCAGATGACACATGTAGGGTTGAATAACTTAAGTGTCCAAATTTGCAGATGACACAAGGCTAGGCAATGCCATATTAACGGAAGACAGGTTTAAATCAAATTGAAAACTTCTTTACAGTAGCGCCAGCACAACCTACGAGAGGAAATGGACTAAAAATTAGCGGGTCACCGAATTAATCTGGACCGTAAGAAATATTTCTTCACAACGATATTATCTGACGAGTGGGAAAAGCTCCCAGAATATGTCATGAAGAGCAACACTCTTCATATCTTGGAAATAAGGCTTGATCATCACCTGTCACTCTCCGGTACTGAATAATTCGTTCAATCATTCATAATGACAAAGTGGCGTATCATACTACTTTCTCAAACAATGACATTTTTCCCCTTGCCTCATGCTGCAGTGACATATCAACATTGATTAACCTGTGTCGCCTGCTTTACGGAAGCACAAAAAGAATTATTGTATCATACTTCGACGTCAGGAATAATGGAGACATGGTAAGTCGAGAGGCTGGAGCTCAAGCTTATCCTTACTATTATCTTTACAACAAAAAAGTGAAGGGATTCATGTCGTTGGAGATGGGACGCATGACATTCATATTCATTCTGTCTTATGACTTTTCTACAAAAAAATTTCCTTCAGGCATATTAATACTGCAAGATATTCTTCTTTTTTCTACGTTTTCCGTCCGGCGAGTTGTCAGAGGGAGTGGAAAGGTGGGAAAAAGAGCTTTTATTTTGCCATTCTTTTCTTACACTGCTTTTAAGAAGACCGAAACTGATTTCAAAGTAGCGTTAAGGCCAGACACCACGCTTGAACCCTAGTCTCTATGGTCTGTGTATCTATGTAACTCTCCCTGAGGTATGATGATGTTCGCTCACCCCAACTCTCAGTTGCTCTATTTCAACCACGGCGTCTTCTTCCTCTTGTCCTCCAATTGCTTTGTCTTGTATCTCCCAGTCACTCGCACTCCTTCCTTACAAATAACGTCCATATACCTCTGGTTTTCACCTTTACTAGCACCAACCACAGTCCTCTATCATTTGCTCACCTCACATCCTCCACATGCAACGCACTTCTCTCGCACGTGCCAGCACTTCTTCCCCAAAATACCTCCCATGCCTCACCCACTCCCCTAGCTTCATTTAGTTTCACCTTTTGCCATTCTACACGCCTTCTTTCCCCCGGTATGTCTTCACTCGCTTCGAGGATCAAATCACCCACGCCTCATCCTCTTCCTACCCATATCATTATATCATTTTGCCAAAAGTCTGTACACTACCTTCGCCTTCGCTTCCACCAAGTAACAATCAGACAACCCACCAGCTGCCAATGTCAGCATATTCATATCCAGTTTGTAAATCATGCAATAAAGTCGGCTTACCATCTATCCTACTTATGTAAATCCCTCATTTTCATTTACGTCTACACAGGTTGCAAGATATATATATATATATATATATATATATATATATATATATATATATATATATATATATATATATATATATATATATATCGTACCAGTTAACAGGAACGAACGCTGACAAAAGCCACACCTGTTAACAGTCGTGTTGGTGAAGGATCCAATTTGGAGTGAAACATGAAGATATCGGGCCACTTTAGTAACGGGAACCCAGCCTGAACTCTCTCTCTCTCTCTCTCTCTCTCTCTCTTTATATATATATATATATATATATATATATATATATATATATATATATATATATATATGAACTTTTAGCGAATGATAATCATTCAATAATTATATCTCCTCAAACTTCATTCCTTCTGTTGACATAATTGTTACTGACTGAGAGTTTGAACGCGTCAATCATCGTGGCATTTCATTAATTACGGAGGTCGCGAGTTATTAAGAGTTGATACTAACTTTTCCAAAACTCGGCCTCCTTCTCATCATGGCTGATTAAACACTCAAACACAGAAAGACGAACTTAATGATTTTACAAACAGACAAAGAGACAGGACAGAGAAAGGGACAGAAAGAGAAGGGTACAGTCTGGACAGACAGACAGACAGATATACATATATATATATATATATATATCCTCATGCAACCCTCGGTTCCTTTAAGCTTTGAGGCTGCGCTCCACGCAGGAGCTGAGGAATGATGGACTCCTTCGCAGCGAGAAGGTTCACGACGAGACTACGCTTGCTTTCTGTCCATTGGCGATGATATGACTCTGTCGTTCGCTGGGTAGAGATTTGCAGGCGGAGTCCGGTAACACCCGTTCACAGACTGCAAAAATTTGCCAGCAGATAGCCAGGCTTAAACACACACACACACACACACACACACACACACACACACACACACACACACACAAGAGAAGCAAAATGCACAACCTCTTCCACCCTTCCCTCCCATCTCGTGCACCCACCTTAAGCAACTCTTTATTCCGGAGTTTAGAACAAGACTTTAGAACTCTCGCTGGGGCACCTCCGCCAAGGTAATGCTCTCCTTAATTGACAAACTTCCACCTTCAGAGCTTAACAGTCGTGTACCTGTCTCCTTACTTGTCAGTGTTGTTAGTTTCCAGATGAACACATACGTGGCACCAGTCTCTGGCCCAGAAAGGAGGCTGATGCATCCATACATCAGTCTCTGGCCCAGTCAGGAGGCTGATGCATCCATCCACCAGTCTCTGGCCCAGAAAGGAGGATGATGCATCCGCCAGTCTCTGGCCCAGAAAGGAGGCTGATGCATCCGCCAGTCTCTGGCCCAGTCAGGAGGCTGATGCATCCACCAGTCTCTGGTCCAGTCAGGAGGCTGATGCATCCGCCAGTCTCTGGTCCAGTCAGGAGGCTGATGCATCAATCCACCAGTCTCTGGTCCAGTCAGGAGGATGATGCATCCACCAGTCTCTGGCCCAGTCAGGAGGATGATGCATCCACCAGTCTCTGGCCCAGTCAGGAGGATGATGCATCCACCAGTCTCTGGCCCAGTCAGGAGGCTGATGCATCCGCCAGTCTCTGGTCCAGTCAGGAGGATGATGCATCCATCCACCAGTCTCTGGTCCAGTCAGGAGGCTGATGCATCCATCCACCAGTCTCTGGTCCAGTCAGGAGGATGATGCATCCATCCACCAGTCTCTGGCCCAGTCAGGAGGATGATGCATCCACCAGTCTCTGGCCCAGTCAGGAGGCTGATGCATCCGCCAGTCTCTGGTCCAGTCAGGAGGATGATGCATCCACCAGTCTCTGGTCCAGTCAGGAGGCTGATGCATCCACCAGTCTCTGGTCCAGTCAGGAGGATGATGCATCCGCCAGTCTCTGGTCCAGTCAGGAGGATGATGCATCCGCCAGTCTCTGGTCCAGTCAGGAGGATGATGCATCCACCAGTCTCTGGCCCAGTCAGGAGGCTGATGCATCCATCCACCAGTCTCTGGTCCAGTCAAGAGGGTGATGCATCCACCAGTCTCTGGTCCAGTCAGGAGGATGATGCATCCACCAGTCTCTGGTCCAGTCAGGAGGATGATGCATCCGCCAGTCTCTGGTCCAGTCAGGAGGATGATGCATCCACCAGTCTCTGGCCCAGTCAGGAGGCTGATGCATCCATCCACCAGTCTCTGGTCCAGTCAAGAGGGTGATGCATCCACCAGTCTCTGGTCCAGTCAGGAGGATGATGCATCCACCAGTCTCTGGCCCAGTCAGGAGGCTGATGCATCCGCCAGTCTCTGGTCCAGTCAGGAGATGATGCATACACCCACCAGTCTCTGGTCCAGTCAGGAGGCTGATGCATCCACCAGTCTCTGGTCCAGTCAGGAGGCTGATGCATCCACCAGTCTCTGACCCAGTCAGGAGGCTGATGCATCCACCCACCAGTCACTGGCCCAGTCAGATAACAGAAGCGCCATGTACGAAGACTGTGTGGAAATTATATAATGATCATGGATTTTTTTTCTTTTCGTTTTTCTAAGCATCACTCCCATTAAACACCCATTAAATATCGGCTTAAGAACACTGAATATCGGCTAAAGAGCACTGAATATCGGCCACAGAGCGAAGGCAGTTTACTTGTTAAATGATGATATACACAGGTACCAATACGTACACCGTCAGCGCCGTGAAACATGACGTGGTCGACAGTGCAGCATGACAGATATTGAGGAATACGTCCAACTGGGAAAAAGAAAGAAAAGTGCTCAACTGTGCCACACGGATGAAAGAGGGGAATATATCACCAGGTACAAGTACTACGTCAATCAGTGTTGCATTTGCATGGTAGGGCCGCTGAAAGTGATTGCAATATTCTTGATCCAATTCCCCGATAACACGACATCTTTTCTATCTTAAAACAGGTGTGTGTGTGAGTGTGTGGAAGCTGCCGTTCGTCTTTGATTAACTCAGGGTCTGTGTCAAGACTCATCTAGGGAATCTATGACTCAAATTCAATCTAATTTCGTGGCTGAACAGATGGAATGTTTGGTTACCTCCCTGATGTCGGGTGTGTGTCAGGCTCTGGCCTGCCAATTACATAGGGAGTGTCATGCCTCAAGACTGAATTTTCGAGTTAAGACTTCAAAGTGACGCTGCTCTGCACCAAGCGAAACGGTATTGACACACTTCATACTTCAGCGGCTCGTGTCGTATCAGTTAGCATCAAAGAAAATGGAAAATTCTGTCATAAAAAAAAGGTGCTTTTAACCTAGACAAAAAAAAAGAAAAGGGAGGAATATCTCACAATCATAATGATCTGGAAGCACGGCCTTTACCTCCAGCTCATCTTCTGTACAGTTTACCGCCCAGTTCACAGGTTTACGCAGGTTTACAACCTCTTGGGTAATTCAGGTACCTGCTCAGGGCCTCACTGTCTCGTGCACACACACACACACACACACTCCAGACTATCCTGTGAGGACAGAAGGACAAGGATCTATGACTTGAACGATTAGGGCAACGCGGAAATCAGACAGTGTTGCTGTTTGCTCTTGGTCTCACACCAACACTTCAAGCCATCCACAACGCAATCTCTTATCGTCCACAGGACAACACACACGAGAACACTGGCCTCCGTCCACACACACATATAGGTTTATTTATGGCTTTTAAAAGTTTCATCTCACTGGTACCATCTGGCAATCCGTAGATTTCCCATTCGCTGTGGCATTACTTTAAAGTCTCATCAAAATCATCACGACCCTTTCTTTCTAACGATTACAGTACATCACAAATAAGATAATGACGAAAAATAAAAAAAAATGATCGAAGTATGATAAAAAAAAAAAAAACGTTAAGGCAACTTACAAGTATCGGGGGTCATGGTGTCCACATGGTGGGTAGAAGACCCAGAACTTAACGCTCACTCGAGTCTCTTGTGTTGACCAAGTCACACTCCAGGAGCGAGAGCCGTGGACGTCCCTGTTGTCACAACAGTCAAAACACCAGTGATCATCTGAGAACCTCAGTGGACAACATATCACCTCACTTTCCCCGAGTCGACCAATCGCTCGTTTCAACCCAGCGCTCAACCCGAACATGAAGCAGTGTTATGAATCACCGAACCCTTGAGAACACACTGTTAGTGAAACGCCCCAATAACGTAGTTAAGTCATGACAGAAATGCTAACATGTTAAGCCCCCCCAAGGGAACTTAATTCCGTTGATGGCTACTTCTTTAACTTACATGTACAAAAAAAAATAAGGAACGTTAAGCTACCGTTCTGAAAACATTGTATGTATTAAGAATGAGATGATTCGTCGCAATCACGATGAAGCCTTCATGGAAGAATGATTCTCAGAGCTCGCACTCAAGAGTCTTAATCCTTGGTATAAGAAACTCCTTCAAAGGATTCAACAACTTAACGAAAATGAACCGACACTACTAAAATGAGCGTCACTTTACTCTGACCCAAGCTTTTCTTGGGGAGAGTTATATCCAAACCCCTTTGGTTATTAGAGGTTGTATTTCTTATGACGATATAGCGAGTATAGATAGAGTACTTTCCCCTGACCTGCGTTGTGTGGCCACCATTCCAAGCCACCTCACATCCTCCCCACCCAACCAACCACTCTTCAAATTCGTTCGGATTAGCCTATTTCACTTCTTCTCTCACTCGCCCTCACTGGTCTGGTGTAGATAGGCTCGGTACATTGCATTTGTCATCTCCAACGACCTCATCTTGCAACTATTACTTTGGCGTGGTCGGTGTCGACCTCATCTTCCAATCACCACT